>NC_139514.1:46901638-47119138 GCF_947247035.1 Vipera ursinii | reverse complement strand
GCAGTTTGTTTACTATATATTGTTTTTACCATATTTATGAAATACTGTCCGAAATCCATTGCTTGTAGTTGATAAATTAGAAACTGCCATGAAAGATTATCATGTTTCCCTGGATGTAATTCATAGTATTCCAGTATATCTATTATAATTCTTAAGTTGTTTTTAATTTGTCTCTTTGGTAAAAAGCCGTTTTGGTCCGGGTGTATAAATTCAACCAAATATTTCTTCAATCACTCCGCCATTATTGAAGTGAAAATTTTATAATCCACATTAAGTAGTGAAATCGGTCTGTAATTCTTGATCTGGGTCAGATCTGAATCGTCTTTTGGTATTAAAGAAATATTTGCTTCAATCCACATCACTGACATTTTAGCTTCTATTAAAAGTCCATTACAAACGTCTTTCAACGGATCGCTTAGCATCTCTTGCAAACTTTTGTATAGTTCTGCCGGAAGTCCATCTGGGCCAGGAGCTTTACCATTTTTTTGTCTCTTTATAGCCTCTGTTATTTCCATCATTGTAACTCCTTCATCTAACATATTTTTAAATGTCTCTGAGATCTTTGGGAGGTTACTATTTTCTAAGTATTTTACAATTTTCTCTCTTGAAATTTCCTTCTTATCATATAAATCTTTATAAAATTCTTTAACTATCTTTTTTATTTCTTCATTTTCATATTTTAAATAACCTTTCCCATCCAGCAAATTGTATATCATTTTTTTTCTTTCTGTTTTTTTAAGTTTATAAGCTAACCATCTTCCCGGTTTGTTGGCGTTTTCAAAAAAAATTTGCTTCGCTCTTTTTATCTGTTCTGCCATTTTTTCTGTGTCTAACTAGTTTAGTTTATGTTTTAATATGTCCATATCTCTTTTTAAAGTCTTTTTTGCGGATTCTTTTGCAATTCTAATTCTAATTTTCCAAATTCTTCTCTTAGTGATGTATATTGCTGTTTTCTGTTTCTTTTTCTTTGCCATATATGATATTGCTATACCTCTGAAATATTCTTTAGCTGTGTCCCATAAATTTTGTGTCTTAGTATCTTCTTTTTTTATTTTCTTTAAAAAAAGTTCCATTTCTTTTTTTGTTAATTCTATAAATTCTTTTTCTTTTAATATAGAACAATTTAAAGCCCATCTTGGCCTTTTTTGTATCTCTTTCCAAGTCATTTTCAAAGGGTTATGGTCTGCCCATGTACCTATTTCTATTTCAATGTTCTGCACATTCATTCTCAGATCCGCGGTCATCCAAATCATATCAATTCTTGACCAGGATTTCTGACTATTTGAGTAAAAAGTATATTGTAATTTTTGTGGATTTATTTCCCGCCAAACATCTTGAATTCCAATTTCCTCCGCCATATCAAAAAATGTCTTTGCTAGTCTTCCTCTACCATTTTTCTTTGCTTTGTTACTTTTATAGTCATTTTTTTCCATCTGTTATTGCATTAAAGTCTCCTAATAAACAAATATTTTGATACTCCATTTCTATTATTTTTTTATGTATGTTTTTATAAAATTTGTCCTGATTCCTATTCGGTGTGTATATTGCCACTAATAATATTTGTTTTTAATATTAATATTCTTCCTTCTTCATCTGAATATACCATTTTCGAATTTATTGTCTCTTTAATATATAAAGCTACTCCTCTTTTTTTTTTGTTGTGCCGATGTATAATAAAGTTTTCCAATTTTTGGATATTCCAATAGTTTGTAATGTTGTGCTTTTATATGTGATTCTTGCAAACAAATTATATCCAAATTTTATTTCCTAAAAGTCTTGTTTCTTTTAATTGGAGAGTTCAATCCATTTATATTTACTGAAAAAATTCCACTTTCTTTATCCATTTCCATTACTTATATTTTGGTCTAACCAATCTGGTAGTTCTTTGTTCTCTAGCAGGTCTTTCATCTTCCCCCTTTTTATTTTTATTTTATTTATTATTTTTTTATTTTAATTCCATTTATATCCCGCCCTTCTCCGAAGACTCAGGGCGGCTTAGAAGCTTAGCAATAGCCTTCATTCTGTGTATATGCCTGCTTATTAGGGCTTTCACACACACCCCAAGCAGCATTATTACAAAGTCAGCTTATTGCCCCCAACAATCTGGGTCCTCATTTTACCTACCTCGGAAGGATGGAAGGCTGAGTCAACCTTGAGCCTGGTGGGACGCGAACCTGCACTAATTGCAGGCAGCTGGTGTTACTTAAGGAGGCATTAGCCCACTGCTCCACCAAGGCTCATTTGAAGACCTTCCTCTTTCTGTTCTTTTGTTTGTGAAGTTGCTCCTTGGGTCTCCTCCTCTGTTTGTTTCTGTTCTTTACTTTCCTCTTGACCTCTTTTTACTCCTTCATCCAGAATTGACCTATTCTTCTCTTCGAAGTCTTCTGCTTTCCAAATTGAATCAAGTCTGTATCTTGTATTGTTCCAGTTTATTAAGACGCCTTCTGGTATCAGCCATCTAAAATTTATGCCATTAGCCATGAGTTTCATGGTCAAAAAATGGTATTGTCTTCGTGAATCTCTAACTCTCTTGGGTATCTGTTTTAAGACCAAAATTTCTTTGTTTTTATATTGTATTGGTTCATCTCTTACTTTCCGCAATATTTCATCTCTTGTTGACTTCCTTACAAACCGTATATGTACTTCTCTTGGTAATTTATTTCTTCTTGCATAACTTGAATTGAAATGAAAAGCCCCATCCAACTCAAGTTGAATTTCCAATCTGTCTGTTTTCAGAGCGTCCTCCAGGATATCAATAATAACCTCTTCTATGTTCTCTGCTCTGTCCTCAGGAATATTTTGGAATCTCAAATAATGTTCCGCATTTGCCATCTCCAAAATCTTAATTTCATTGTCTAACTTTTTGTTTTCTTGCAGTAAAATTTCTATCTTTTTATCATTATCACATGTTTTTTCTTCAATCTTATATATCTGCTGTTGGTTTTGTAATATCATTTGATTTTGAGATTCCAATTTTCCCTTAATATCCATCATTTCTTCATTTAACTTCTCCAATGTTGCTTGTGTAATTTTATGATTCCCTTGTGTCTCCAAGTGATGTTTCTCCACCGTCTCTTGATTCTTCAACATAAGATCCTGAAGAAATTTTAATGAGGTCTGTGTTTCACTTTGAACTGTAGTCTTTTCCCTTTGCAACATAGCTTCAATGGATCCCTGTGTTGTAGGACTGGATTGACCAACTTAGGGTGCAACGAGAGTTTTTTTCGTAAGTCTAGTAATATTAGATGAAGTTATTTTGAAATTTACAGTCTGTAGCAAAAACAGTGTCTGTTTAAACTTATTCAAGTTCAACAAAAGTAGCTTTAAGTCTCAGTCTCATAACAAGGCAACTTTATCTTATTGCAGGTGTTCTTTCCAAGGTCATATTTCAATCAACAGAGGGAATTACAAAGATTTCATTCTTCTTTTTTTTCCACCACTAGATATCCTCCTTAGCTTATTTATCAATGTCCAATATATTAAACAAAGAATCTCTTCCACCCCGAGTAAATAACCCGCCGCTCATAAATCTTCTGGGGGTCTTTGCCTTCCAGGTCTTATCATCAGGGATTCAACATTAATAATCTTCTAAGAGAAGGAAAGGAAACGATCTGCTCACCCAGATTCAACACACTGTTGGATTTCTTCTGAATTGTAATTCTCTTCTTCCCACTGGAGATGTCTATGGCTGACAATAAAAAAAACAGTCTTTTATCTTCATTTTGCAGAGGGTCTTACAGTTCGCTCTGATTGGGTGTCCCCTGATCTGAGCTCCTGAAGTGCCCCTCCTCCTTCATTGCCTCTCCAAGGAAACTCTCAACCGTTTAAGGGTCATTAGACAAAGAAAAAATCAAGCTGGAAAGCCAAGCACTGACTTTTCCAACTTGTGTCAATGCGCCCAAACAGGAAGTTTCAGATCTATTTCAGCTGTCTATCTTGCACTGCCAACAGGAGAGAAATTCTTGTGGATTTTATAAAGTCATCATAATGTTGCCTAATACCCATAATTCCCATCAGTCTATAATAGCAAGGTTTTAACATTACCTACCAAATACTAAGAAAATATTATGTTGGAAAAGCAACAGTATTTGCCCAATGATCCAAGGACCTCTTAAAAGACTGAAAGTGTTATTATATTGTACCAGGTTCGTGAGCCACACTAACTCTGTAGTAGGTATGTGTAGAATTTACATTTTAGGAATATGGAAAACAAACAAACAAACAAAACAAAACCTTTATTTTTTTTCTACGGCAACCATTGCTCATACTGGTGGTTGTCAGTGCAATTAAAATTCCCCATCACTACAGTTATATGCCTCTTTGAAAGGTCTGCAAATTGCTTTTGGAAAGCATAATGCATATCTTTTCCTTAGTGGGCAGGCAATGGCAAACACCAATAAGAATATTGCTTTTATTTGCTCCTCTTCTTGTAACACAGATGCTCTCTAAGCCTTGCCAAATTTATTCATTTGGATTTCTCAGTAGGAATGGATGTTTCCAACATAAAGTGTAATTCATCATCTCTTTCTCCTGCATCTCTTCAATAATTATATGCTTCAGTTACTATAATACAGACATGGGAGTTATTTCATAAGATCCCCGTTATACCTCTTGCCTTGTTTTTACTAAGCTCTTGAGCTCCTCTGCTTTATTTGTCATACTTTAAACTTTCATATAAATATGAAGAAGACTATGAACCTTATCAACCAATGTCCTTTTGATTCTTTTACTGTGCAATTTAAAAGGCCTCATATCAGAAACATTTCTCTTTTCTACAGTACATAACACTTTATACACGACTGTCCTGATTTTCATTTTCATTCCTCCAAAGGATTCAATTAAATCCCTCATAATTGCCCACCACTCCTTTATCTGCAACTCACACTATGATCCCAGAAATCAAATAAAACATGTTTACAGCTAGCCACTGATTTTGCAATGTACTTCTTTCCCTTTATATATTTTTCATGGACTGGAAGAATGGATATGAAGCCAAATGATCCTGTAGGATCTTTCTCCCAAGTTTTTTGAAGTTCATGATGGTACTATTGCAGCTTTTACTTGCATGTATTAGCAACAAAATGTAAATGTGAATGGGCTGCAGGGCAATCTATCCCTAGTCAACTCAACCAATTTGATCTACCAGGAAGAAAGTGTAAATCCCACACTTTGGGAAGTATCAGGATGTGTGATTGCTCTTTAGAAGGCCAGATCCTGAAGTTGAAACTATAATACTTTGGCCACCTAATGAGAAGGAAAGACACACTGGAGAAGAGCCTAATGCTGGGAAAGGTTGAGGGCAAGAGAAGAAGGGGACGACAGAGAATGAGGTGGCTGGATGGAGTCACTGAAGCAGTAGACGTGAGCTTAAATGGGCTCCAGAAGATGGTAGAGGACAGGAAGGCCTGGAGGAACGTTGTCCATGGGGTCACGATAGGTCAGACACGACTTTGCAACTAACAGCAACAAGAAGAGGAGTGTGTGTGTGTGTGTGTGTGTGTGTGTGTGTGTCTGTAGGAAATCAAAAGACTCCTTTTCTGTGTAGCACAACTATTGTGGAAAGCCTCCTGTGGGGATCAGGTTGGCTCCCTCTTTGTTGGTTTTCTAATAGCGTCTAAAATCTGAGCTTTTTTGGGAGAGCCTTCCCCTGATTTAGGTTTTTGCCATCTTTTGTTCTCTATTTTTGGAATGTTGTTGTATTTTTAATTTTTATATGGGGTTCATTTTATACTGTATTTTCATGTGAGCCACTAAGAGCCATTAAATGCATAATGACAATAGAGATGGGAATATCAAATCAGGGAAAGAATCTCTAAAACAGCTTGATTCCTAAGTGTTTTTTTTAAAAAAACCAAAAACAAAAACAAATATATCAGCAAATGGGGTAGTCTAATCTCCATGGACAGGCTTTTCTACAGCTTTGGCACTGCATCACAAAAGCACACCTCCTCAGCTAAAAGCTCTGTAGGAATATTATTTGGAGTTAACAATAAATATTATCTGGACTTTGTTTGTCGGTAGCTTTTTTATCAGCATGGGACAATTTTTCAGTCTTGAAAACTGAACTGTTTCAATACAATATAAAACAAATGTTTCAGAGGAATGTATATTTTGTGAAACAAAAATTACTATGTCCAAAAACTGTGTGTGTGTGCTAGTCTTTTTAAGCGTCTATACAGGTTTCGTGCTGTTTTCAAGATGTTACTGTTATATGCCAAATTGATTTCCAATGTGAATATTCTAGTTTTGCTGGAATAAGATGACTTCATTTCTACTAGTGCAGACAAGATTTTTGAGATGACAATTCTCACTCTGCTGGTACAGTTTCCTAATGGAAATTAAGTTACATAGAACAAGAGCAATTTAATATATACCAGGGTGCACTACAGTTTCTTCTGGCTAGGGTAGTCAATATTAATCCCTACATGAGCAAATTTTCATGATATACTCTCTCTCTCCCTCCCTCCCTCCCTCTCTCTCCCTCTCTCTCTCTTCCCCTCTCCCTCTCCCTGTGTGTGTGTTTGTGTGTGTATGCTTATGCTGTTTGTGTGTAGATTTGTAGTTAGATGTATGACATCTTGTTTGTCATTCAAGGAACTGCATATAATGGCTACTGGAGAAACTAAATATCTTTCCCTCTGTTTGCAGTTCATATCTAGTGTAATGATGTAATGAGGGGAAAATGAAAAAAAAATATGGAGAAGAAAGGAGGATCAGGGGGGAAATACTGGATTGTGTAGTATTGAACAGATTTATATTGAAGAAGTTAGTGTTAAATATTTGAACCCAGACAACATGTTGTTTACTAAGCATTAAAGACTGTAATTTTTTAAAAAATAAAACTTTTATTTAAAAAATATGGGGTTTTTTTACACTTATTCATTGCTTATTTGAAATAAATATCACAGGAACAAACATTTGGGGAAAATGTACCTAAGGTTTCACTCTAAAAATCTGATAGTAATGGTTCAATCATTAGACAGCACTCATATGTAAATTCAGTAGTTAACCTGTACCTACTCATTTATCTCTGCAAGTTAACATATTGTGTAGTAAACAACTGATGAATATGCATACATGAATTTGATTGTGAACATTCTTGATAATTTCACTTTGGTTTTGAATAAGAGATGAGAAGAAATGAACCATGTCAATTAAATAACTTCAACTGAGAATGTAATTTATCTTAGAATTCAGATAATTTACTTATTTTGCTAGGTGCTAATATTATATTTATTTAGCTTACTGTTTTTGATTGTTCTATTTTGAATTTTACTGGTCATTAAACAAATAACAAATTATTGATTGAAAATTCAGATATTTTCTCCCTTTCCTTTTATTATTACAGTGTGGATGATCTCAAACTACAATTAAAATATAAGGATTTATTTAAACTATAAGGTTGTAAAAATAGAGAAGTTGTTTATAACCATAATACTGTGGGCCATTAATGTAACAAACAAGTTGCTGTTGTTTTAAAGGTAACATTAGTATCAAAGATTTCATTATGGTAATGAGACTTTATCTGACTATGGTCAAATCTGTACTTCAATCCCTAGTAGAGGCCAGTTGAAGTGCTGCTTATAAAATATGTTTTCAGTATTTCAAAATTATGCTCCCCTCACCCCACTCTGAGTCATCTTTACTAATTCCAAACTTTTAAAATGTTTTATTACAATCTAGCAATATTTTCTCTCTTCCCTTTCATCCATCAATCAGTTCAAACAAAAATAACAGAGGCCCATAAAGTTTCCTGATCACCATGTTTTTTTCACCTCTTCCGCAGAGTCTGTTCCATTCCATTATGATCTGTTCTTACAACTCCATTGGACACCCTTTCAGTTTATGCCAGTCTGATTGAAGCATTCTGTCCTTTTTTCTCCACCTGATGGGGAACAGTCAAAGTACTTCAATAGTTTTTTTTTTCCTTAAAATAAATATTAAGTTGCAATGTAGACACATTGGAGAAAAATTACATGGTTTAAGTGAATGAACCTTGCTGCTATAAAATGAAATCATCAGTTGTTTCTGCTACAATTTTTCTATGGACCAATAAATGAAAAATTGTCCCCATTGCTTTAATTTTTTTTGGAGGGGGGGAGACAAAGTATCATTGTAAAAGGAAAAGTGAATATTGAATGGAGTATGAAGTATCTATATTTCCAAAAATACAGGAAAACAAAAGAATGGGGTTTCACGACAAAGGCACAATCCTTAAAAAATAGTGGGTGCTAGTGAATAGTAGCACCACATAGGTGTCAGCCAGTCCAACTAGTCTTCTCTGAATGGATTAGAGTGGCAAGAAACAAGGGAAAGATTGTCAAGATCTGTATTAGCCATAACCTGGCCACTTTACCAAATCACTATAATCTGGACAGGATTCTTTTTTTTTTAAGTTGGCTTCAGGAAAAGCTGAGAAGAGTACAGGAGATAAGCAGCCTTATCCCATTCTAGTTGCTTTGGGCAGGATAGTGGAGATCTAAACTAAACTGGGGTTATAGCAAAATTGTGGCTTATTGGGTTTTTAATGTAAGTTATTCAGGCTTTCTTCCAATACATCATTTGTCTTGTGAAATGATCTTAGAACTCATTTGTGGCAGTGTCGATTGTGATGAATTTGTCTCTTCAATTGTGAAGATAAATGCCAAATCAGGCCTAAGTCATCGTGCCTTGCTTTGACATATAAATCCAGACACAAAGGGGAAAAGGGAATAAGACTGAATAAGGGAATATTCCCTGCAGGTTTGGTTAAAGTGATACCAAATCTTTTGTTGCAGAAATTG
The DNA here is from genome assembly GCF_947247035.1 of Vipera ursinii. NCBI lineage: Eukaryota > Metazoa > Chordata > Lepidosauria > Squamata > Viperidae > Vipera > Vipera ursinii. The sequence continues at coordinate 47,110,355 of NC_139514.1, read as the reverse complement.
GACAGGTCCTTTAATAAATCCTGTTTGTACATTCATCTTTTGACACTTTCCTTCAGGCAGCTGCCATTAAAACACTCAGACCTTTCGTTCAGACAACATACGGATTCAGTGGATAGCACAAGTGATCTGTAAAAGCCCTCTCAAAATGCTAGGAGCTCTATATGAGGAAATAGCTGCGAAAGAGTTGTTTTTCAGATTCACAGAAGAACAATGTCCCCATCAAGAAAGGAAGCTTCAATGCCACTTAAGTGCATCTTCTATTTTATGCCCTTCAATATATCTGTTAGTGTCAGGGTGGGAAAGAAGGGAATCTGGGTCCAAAAAAGAAGGAAATGAAAAAAAAATGAAGATGAATTGGCAACCATCTACATTCAGATACTTTTCCCAGAATATTTTTTACAATATTTTAGAAGTTCCAAATACTCTGTGGTGTGAAGAGTAACAACTCATGTAAATAGATGTGTGGGGTTTTTTTTTTGTTGCATGTTGTTCCTAGTTTCTATTAATTTTCTTTCTACAAAAGTAGCTGAAATTAAGTTAATACAGCCTGAATTAGAATCCTTTTCTGATAGTTTATGCAGTAGTACAGGTTTATGGAAAAGTCAAATGGAATACTATTGGTTCCCAATTTAAATTCCCATAAAACAGTCTAACAACTAAAGATATAGGAGCTGTAAGATACCTACTTTTTCAAATTGCTTTTTGAAAAATACCCTACTTGTAAGTATTTTTTTTGTCTTTTCTGTGCTCAAAAAAAGGTCTATGTGGCAAGCCTATTCTATTTGGTTTCATGAAGCAGGATAAAACAACATCTGCAAAACAATTGAATCCTTGACATACTAGACTGAGTTCCCCCATTATGCTAAGCCAGTAATGGTGAACCTATGGCATGTGTATCAAAGGTGGAGTGCCTCAATGTTTTGGGTGACATGTCAGCGTTCATCAATACCTGACAACTATTCTTGAAAGCATGACTCAGGAAAATGAGTTTGTTTCACTCAAATTTCATTTTTTAAAAACCTTTCTTTATATAATACATTGCACCACACATGACTGGGCTGTATTTTTTTAAAAAAAAAATCGGTACAGAATTGTTTCTCTTTAGTTGGTGTGTGTGTGCGTGCATGCGTGCATGTGCGTGCGTACGTGCGTGTGTGTGTGTGATATGCCAGCAGAGTCAAGTTAGGTATTTTTGATTTTTTGACATGCTGAGCCCAATTAACTCTTTTCCTACAGGAACAATTCTTACACAATAATTAACTCCAAAAAAGTCCTTAGACTTTTTTTTTAAATTTAAAACTTCTTCACTAAGGATTGAAGAAAACTGACCTGGTGTTTTCAGACTTGTGGATCCAAATGTTCCTAACTGCTGAAGAATCCCTTGCAAAACTTTACATTAAAATACAATGCAAAATAATATTAGAATCAGCTTATTAACCATATAATTTGGGCATGATATTTTTCCATAACATTTGTATATACCTCATTAGCAACAATATTTTCCTGACATTTAAAGATAGTTTAATGGATATCTTTAAAATTTTAGTAAAAGATAATTATACTACACTGAAAAATTTCAACAATGAGTGACAATAATTTTTAACACTATTGACATTTCAGAACAGTATGGGTCTGATACTTTTCTCATGAATTTTTATGAGGATTAAATTAAATGAATAAACTTTCATGTTGCTTGACCTGATTAATTAGCACACACAAAACTATAAAACACTCTTGAGTTTGGATACAGTTTGCATAGTTTCTAATTGCCACAAAGTACTGATATTTGACTGAATTAAAACATCATAATTACAAATGAAGCAAGTATTTCTTTCTACCATTATATTCTCTGAAATGGACCCCAAAATAAGGGATAGACTTTTGGACAGAGGAATATCTAAAAGAAAATAAGCAGCAAAGTCTTCTCTCAACAGTAATTCATTTTGAAACAATACATTTTATTATCATGTTAAAGAATTTCATCATGACTTTTAGAATGGAAAAAATGATGGAGAAGAAGAGAAGAAGAAAGAGCCAATCCAGCGTTAGGGAAAAGTATGGAAGACACTATATTGCATTAATCATAGCCTCTTCATCACTCATGATTTTATTAGGGCTGTATGTCACTGTTTGCCACTAGTCCTGTTCTGCTGCAGCTCCCAGAGGCAGCACTATGCTTGAGTAGAAATGGCCATTCTACCAAGTCCAGTCCCATTTTCCCTTCTGGATACTTCTCTGGAAGTTGCCACATCATAATGCATTGTTCTTTAGGAAATAGTTTTTGTCAGAAGGCTTTTTTCTCCTGTCCTCTGCAAGTACATTACACAGCAACTATGTGTTTCCAAATGTAACCGTATGACAACTGAGTTCTTTAGATCCTTGCTTCTTTCATTGTACCCAAATTCTAGTTCAGTGAACTACGTGCTATAGTGCTATACAGTACTTTAAGAAACCTACTTTTTAAGCAACTCATCTAACTCATGTTTAAAAAATGAAGGGATCATTGCTGATTACTAATGCAAGATTAGTAGAAAGGGGGAAAAACTACCACCAGCAAAAAATAATAATCAGGGCTTTTTTTCCTCATAGAACGCTCAGAACAGAGTTCCGGCACCTTTTTCTTTTACAAAAAAAGCACTGATAATAATAGTGAATTATAATATATGCAGATAAAACTGTGCAAAAATGATAATGTGGCAATCATTTTTGTCACTCACAGTGACACCCAGGAGAATAGTAGCTGTAATTTTCCACATAATCAGTAATTCTCAACATGGAGAAAACTTGATTGTTAATTTTACTCCTGCAAGTCAAAATTCTAACTACAACAACTGCATACAAATATGGCTTTGGGGGAATTGTCACCTAGTGGACTATCTTTTCCAAGTAAAATCTACCTGCCTGGTGTAAAGCAATGCTTCATGTCCCCACATCTTAGGATGTTAAAGTTGCAGGGGTGATAGAACTTTCATGTAACAGCTCCAATAAGTTGGAATGCTCTACCTCTTGAGGGTCAGATGGATCATATGCTTAAATGTTCAGTAAGGATTCAGTGAGGACATAATTTCATTGGGTATTGGTGGTTGAGGTCCTTTCCATGTGTTGTAGTTTTAATTAGGACCATTTTACTATTCACTTGTTTGAATAATAATTATGCCGTTTTACCTGAGCTGCACAGATTATGTAGAAACAAACAGGATATAATGGAGACACACAGAGATATAGATAGATGATATTTCCAACTCATTTAGAGAAGGAGAAATATATTTAAAAGATTGAATATTTAGGATTACACCCAGTGAAATTGTTATAGGTAAACAGGAGAAATGAAAGTTGTTTATTTCAATTATTGCTCTCCTTTACACGCCCTTGAGTATTTTATGTTTAGTATATGTTTTGAAAACAAAATCATAACTAATACTTTAGATGGGATAGAGTCACAGAAAACATTTTCATCAGTCATGGTAAAGTTGTTAGACAAGTATGCTACTAGCATTAATGAATATTAATAAGAAAGTACCATAAAATTCAGTATATGGCTACAAAATAAAATGCTAAGATATATGCAATTCAAATAAGTACCCGTAGAATATCTATTATTTCTATGTTTTTTTTTCTCCATTCAATGATATCTGATTCTCAGAGACTGCAGAAAAGAATACCTTTTCTTGAAAAGGTATTTCAGAAGTGTTTTACCACTTCCTCCTTCCAAGTACTAAGAGAAGGTGATTAGCCTATGGCCACCCAACTGGCTTCATGCCCAAGGCAGGACTACTGTGTTTCCTCAAAAATAAGACCTGGTTTTTACATGACCTCACCTCATGATGGCAGCACTCTGTCCAACCGGCCCACTTCTTCTGCTGCCTTTTATGCTGCTTGCACACATGGTCCCCAGCCTCCCGGGGGTGCCGCATGCATCAATCTGGAGCTTGGTTCTTGGCTGCAAAGGTCTTTCCTGAAGGCCTCTGACAGCAAAATGGAGTCTGGGGATGACACCCATGCATGAGTGGCAGCAAGCAACCACAAAAGTGGGCTGGTGAGGCGAGGCAGGTGTTGGGCATAGGAGGCCTGGCTGCAAAAGTAAGTGGGTGCAGGACATGTGGGGTAGCTCCACCCCTTCACCCCTGCCCTAGCATGATTTTTAGGTGTGTGCCTCACTACAAAACTAGGGCTTATTTTGGGGGTAGGTCTCATTTTTGGGAAAACACGGCAGGACTCACAGATTCCCAGTTTCTATCTGATGCTTTAACCTCTGCACCAAACTGGCTCTCTATCCAATTAATTATCATCAATTGCAAATGCTGTATCCATTAAATACATGTGTGCAACATCACAATATGTGTACAGAGGGGACATAATGTTACAATGTGTTTACAACAGCACAACACTGTTTTTGTCATTTGCCTTACTCCTTGTGGAATTTTTTCATCAATTACTAAATTTAGAATGAATCTGCTTCTGTCCCTGGAAGAGCGTCATCCCTAGTAAAACTGTGAGATCATCATACTGGAAATTGTTTTCAGTGTGTAAACAACATTTACACACCATTCAAAGGAGACAATAAAAAAGGCTAAAAAGGAAACAAAAAGACCAGAACACCTTCTTGCCAGCAATCAGCAGCCAGATAAGCATGGATTGACACCAGGAGCAACACCAGATAAACAATCAAGCAGTAAACAATACCCTAATCAAGGTGCTACCAACTGAGACAAAGAATCAAGCAGGAATCAACAGCCTAATCAAGGAACTATCAAGGAGAAAACAACACCCCCACCAACTGTGAAAGGGCAAGCTATTGTATATAAACACAGAGCAAACCCTATTCCCTTCTAATAGATATTACCTAGTCAGGTAATGGAACATCTGCAGAAAAACAACCATGTTCAGAGAGCATCAAGAACTGTGAAGTATAAACTTTCTTCTGTTTGTTCCCAAAGATTCAGACTGATTTTTGTTTTTTACATTAGAATATAATTGTTGGAAAACACATCAGGGTAAGGGAAGTCAGTCTACAGAATCTAATAGTTCCTTACCTTCTGAGCACCATTGATCTTCTATGTTTTGAAGAAGGAAGGAAGGAAGGAAGGAAGGAAGGAAGGAAGGAAGGAAGGAAGGAAGGAAGGAAGGAAGGAAGGAAGGATAACAACACTATTTTATCTTTCAAAGTTTCAGCTAACACATCTTTCAATTCCTTGGAGTCTCTGAAATTGAATGTCTCAGAATATATAGTCAGGATTGTAATGTTAACACTAAAAGGTTCATAACAAGCTTTTAGTCAGTAGTACAGTACATACTAATTCATACTAGTTCTAATGACTTTTGTTGTTGTTAGTTGCGAAGTCATGTCCGACCCATCGCGACCCTATGGACAACGTTCCTCCAGGCCTTCCTGTCCTCTACCATCTTCTGGAGTCCATTTAAGCTCACGCCTACTGCTTCAGTGACTCCATCCAGCCACCTCATTCTCTGTCGTCCCCTTCTTCTATTGCCCTCAATCTTTCCCAGCATTAGGCTCTTCTCCAGTGACTCCTTCCTTCTCATTAGGTGGCCAAAGTATTTGAGTTTTAGCTTCAGGATCTGGCCTTCTAAAGAGCAGTCAGGGTTGATCTCCTCTAGGACTGACCGGTTTAATTGTCTGTTAAATTAATCTATGTTTTTCTTAAAATGATTACTTAAATTTACATTTAGTAAATATAACTTATATTTAGTAAATATAAAAAATTATTGTACAAAGTCAATCTACTTATGTATCAAATAATGATATTTTATATCTTTCCTTACCAAAAAATTTTTGGGCATTTTTATCAGTCTGCAGTTTTTTGCCTTAAAAGAAATTCGTTTTTAAAATACTTTCTAATGTACTTAAGTTACATATTTTGTATTGTTTTTAAAAGCAAGCATAACGTAACGGTATTAAAGTGAGTTAACAAATGCCAGTTAGACAATGTCCAATAAGTCTAATTCATGTGTTTGTTGTTCTCTCTCTCTCTCTCTCTCTCTCTCTCTCTCTCTCTCTCTCTCTCTCTCTCTCTCTCTCTCTCTGTATGTGTGTGTGTGTGTGTGTGTGTACAGATAGATAGCTGCTCAGACTTTATCCTTTTTTGCAGGACTTATTGTCATTTTATGTCATTTGCTTTATCTGCTTGGATTTCTTCCTAGGAATAAGGAATGACTTGTTTGCCATCTGAAGTGATTTAGCTGTGGACCTTGGAACTAAGATAGAATTTAGTGGTGATGTCTGGCTAGCAGATGCTACATGATGTCAGCATGAGTGAATTCTAAATGGCCTCTTTTTCAACCCCTGGTGTCCTGGAAATAGCAGGAAATACCATAGAGAATTGGCATATATGAGTTCTGTACCTCAATTTTATCTGATTGCTAAGTGCTCCAGAAAGAAGAATAGCTTCGTTGTGTTTTGTTTTGTTTTGGTTTTTTTTTTTCCAGAGAAAGTAGCATGGAGATTTACAACACATTTCAGTTCACAGAGATAAACAAAGACTGAAAATAAAAACCAAAGGGTTCCTGTGTCAACGCTGCTAGCATTGAATGTTCTTGCTTGACAAGAGATGAAGAAGCAGCTATTTCATATGTTAAACTTGTGTATTGCTTTAAGAGATAGGGTTAAGGCTGGGAGGAGGGAGAAGGAGGATTGTACCTCAAGGCTATGAAATTAAAGAAGATAAGAACTTGGCAGCTTTTCTAATGGGAGGGAAACTGATTCTTTAAATTAATTGGAGAATATGATTAATGACAAAATTAGAAAGGTGGAGAATTGTGTTTAATATATTGTGCAAGGGGGCAGAGATTTCAGATTCCAGCTTCCTTCAAGCAAGCATTTGCCAGTGTATTAGGCTAAATAAAGGACTTTTAAGGTAAACAATGCCTCAGAGTCACTTGAAAAGCCATATGTCAGAAACTTGACATCCTGCATATTTTGCCACTAGAAGAAAGATTGCTTTTGAGACACATATTGTCAAGCCCCTGTGGGCCTGCCACTAATGGGAGGGAGGAGGGGGCAAGGGCACATCGGATGGCGGCATCTGGAAGCAGCGGTTGAAACCAGCAGCATGGAGGGCACTGACAGCCCTTTTCCCCCGTACCTGTGTGATCGTGAAGTGCAGCTGTGAAGTGCAGCTCTGTGGCCATCTTGAGCCATAATGGCGGCCAGTCAAACATTTGGGCTTGCCAGCTCAGCTGTTCATCGCTCCGCTGAATAGCTCCTCAGCATGGGGAAATGGCGGGGGGTTTAAAACTTGCCCTCGCTTACCTTGCCTTGCTGTTATGCCGGTGGTCATACTGAGTTGTTTGCCAGGATCGGAAGACTCCTGCTGTGAACTGAATGTGCAGCCTCAGGCTCGTCATTCCAGATGCTGGTTAGGTGGATGGGGGTTGGCCTATTTAGAGTGCTGGGAGGCAGTTGCTCCCAGCACTGACTTTGTTTGCAATTGCTTGCACGCCAGAGTGTACTGCAATAAACCAATTACCTGTGAACTCAACATCTTGTTTCCTGTTGAAGCCAGGAGTGTGGCAAGGACCTCTGACACATATGTTTTTACCAGAACTATCAGAAGAATTTTGATTTGTATGTATGAACTCTCAAATATGTGACTCTTGAAAGTGTTTAAAGACAGCATATTCAACCACCCTAAATGAGAGATTCCCCTCAATCCTAAAGGAAATCGTCCCTGGCTGTTCTTTGGAAGGACAGATACTGAAGCTGAAGCTCAAATGCTTTGGCTGCTGAATGAGAAAAGAGAGCTTACTGGGGGAAAAAAAACCTGATGTTGGGAAAGATTGAAGGAAAAAAAGGGAAGGGACAGCAGAGAATGGTGTCATCAACACAATGAACATGGATTTGGGGAAAATGTGGGAGACAGTGGAGGATGGATGGAGGGTGGATTGCTGTGGTCCTTGGGGTCATGAATGATCAGAGATGACATAGCAACTGAACAAAAACAAAAGAAATGTCATTAACAAAACTAATTTTGGTTGCTTTTGGAAGCAAGATATATGGTTTTCTAATTAATTCTGTCCCATAGGAAACTCCTTGTGGATAGTCTTGCAGGCTACAGAACTCTATAGACATTCTGGCTAAGTCAGCAGCTAGTAAGATTCTAGTATGAATGATAGATAGTAAGCTAATGAGCAGGCATAATGGAAAGCAGCACAATGTGTAATAAGCAAAAAATAATTTTGCAGAAGTGCACGCAACAAAGCAAACCTCAGCAGACCAAAAGATATAAGTAGGCTGTTCAGGGCAGCATTATATTCATAACATCTGCTGGCCAAGTGATGGAAACAGTCCACGGCATGTTAGTACAGCTGTGGTTGCAATGCTACAGTGCTACTTAAATTAGATATGGGATTTAAGGCTAATGTTCTCCTTCAACAGATAGAAAAATCAATTCCAGGGTTGGTACCAAGAAACTATCAATCACCAAACCTGCTGGTATTTTGTGGATGCATTTACTGAAAAGTGTGATTGTATACTTTATGAAGTAGGGATGCAAAAAAATTTTTTAATAAATAAATAAATAAACCTTCTTTTGATAAGAATTGAATGTCACTCATCCATTGTAATAAAACCTGCAACTCTAAAGATTCCCAATATCTAAAAAGCAATTAAAAGGCAATTTCCAAAAGTAATTAATAGAGGAAGTATGTGAACTCAGTGTCTTTAAAAAGTGCTGGCCATGGTTTGCAGAAAGATGGAGCTCTAAAACACACAAGAAACTGCTTCCTGTCAGTTTTCTTATGAAGTGCCATTGTCTAGAACACATGTAGGGAATTCCAAGTCCTCTCCTTGTCTGGAAATGAATTCTGAAGAGCTGATCCATTTGTTTACTCTGCATTCAGTGGTGGGATTCAGCTGGTTCGCACCACTTTGGTCCACACAGAGAACCAGTTGTTCACATATTTGAATCCCACCACTGTCTGCATTCTATCATGGTCATCAGTTCCAAGCTCAGCAAAGCTCCCTTTAATTTGCCATTTCTTTGCTGGAAGCTTGCTTGACTATCTGCCTGTGAATAAAGAATTTCTTTATCATCTGAAGCAACCTACCTGAAAATAGACTTATGGGATGTAGCTGAGCCAACAAATGCTGCACCAAGAATTGAAGCCTCATTGACAGAAAAATATACAAATATAATGGCTAAGGTATTCCAAACTGTACATGTGTCTAAAATGCAAATTAGTTGTATTCACTTACAAATACAGACAAAGCAGCTATCCCTATTTCTCTCTATATATATATCTGATTATGATTCCTCTTCTCAAATAGTACCACGCAGGGGGGAAAAAAAGATTACATTTATGAAAACTCCCACACTGTGCATACATCTATTATCAGATCAAAGTGGTCTGAACTGCATATTTTCGTATTAAATTGGAGTGGATTTTCAATATCTTTGCTCAGAATGTATAACAATAAATTAGAGGTGTGTGAGTCTGAAAGATGAGAGGTGCCTAAGCTTATGATATACAAGCTTGTTTGAGCTGATACACATTATGTTTCCCCACTATTCAGTTTAACCATTTTGCAGCTGTAGCAATCAAACAAGGATTATATTCTCAATACTGTCAGAAATATGACTTGTTAGTATCTCTTAAAATAGTGAAGAACTTGTTCTGGAAGCATTCATAAGAACCTGTACATAAAATACTAGGAATTCTCTAAGGAATGACTGGTTTCTTTCCACTGTGCATCATTAAAAAGACTGGGTGTAAGAAAGTAACCATAATATTTGTTGTTGTTGTTGTTAGTTGCAAAGTCATGTCCAACCCATCGTGACCCCATGGACAATGTTCCTCCAGGCCTTCCTGTCCTCTACCATCTACTGGAGTCCATTTAGGCTCACGCCTACTGCTTCAAACCATAATATACTGACTATCTAATAGACACAGCTAAATCTAGGTATTATGATTAAGTTTGTTGGATACATTGATGCAAAAATATGAACTGAACTTATTTATAAAGCCCAGGCATGGATATTTAAGTATCCCTTTCCATCTAAGGGTATATTAAGTTTAAATTTGCATCTCATTCAGATATACACGTAATATACACAAAAAATGTCCACTTCTATCAAAGTAATTGAACTCAGGATCTGAAGGGTTGGTCTTAATCTGAAAGTATTTCTGAGTGTCTCACCTCTAGTTCATATTCTACACATAAAGACTGAGTGCAAATTCTTGTACTGTGGCAACTTCTACCGGTACTTTTACAGGTTTCAAAGGAAAGTATCTGTCCTCTTGGATATATGTGTACTTAATATCCAAAATGCATATGACTTTATGGAAACATGATACATAACTGAAACTACATTCCACAGTAGTAAATATAAATCCAAAGGTTTTTTCCCATGTCTAGATAGAAAGACAAATAATAAAAGGCATGCTTATTTGTTATGTGTGTACACCTGTGATTACTTTTGGTACTTTTATTTTCTTTAAAAGATCCCTGTGGTATAAAATAATCCATTTTTAGTCTAACGTCCTTTGGAGTTTGAAGGAAATATCATGAAAGTTTCATGAATCTTTTGATATGTAGTGTCCCATTGCGCTTGTATTAACTTTGCCTATAATAAAATTTAGAGCAATTCTAACTAAATTCTAAATGATTCTATTTAGTATATCTGGAAGCAAAGGGAACCAAACTATTTTTTTTTATTTCAAGAAAGAAAAATAACCTCTCATTTTAATTCCAGTTTTTTTAAATTATTGAAGAAATTAATTAGCATTCAATACTACTAACAAAATACATCCAAATAAATGCAGTAATACATAAAATTGTTCTTTGGATCTTCAGCTAAACTAAACCAAATGTATATTAATTAAAAACCTACAGGAAAAAAAAGACAAAATTATTGGGCATATTAGAGTAATCATTTAACATTGCCAAACCTTACTAACAATTAGAATTCATTAAACACATTCTTGTCTCTAATACAACTTCATATGGTAAGGCCTGTTTGCAATGAATTATTAAATATAACACTAAGGATTTCATTTAATCCCAGTAATAGCTTTCTGTTTGCTCAGCAACGGGCTCATATGTGAAATCACATTTGGAGAAGTTCATTTTCCTGCCCTCATGTAAACATAAAAAAGAAAATAAATACTTTATCTTCGGTTTGGCCTGCACATTTATTGCATATTGTAAATCAACTTTGAGAGTCAGTTTTGTGTAATGGTTAAGGCTAGAAACTGGGAGACCCTGAGTTCTTAGGCACAAATACAGCTGTGTGACCTTGGGCCAGTCACTTTCTCTCAGCCCTAGGAAGGAAGCAAGGGCAAAACACTTCTGAAAAAGCCTCCGACAGAAAACTGCAGGGCCTTGTCCCGGCAGCCCCTGAGCATTGGATATGATTGAATGGAAGAAAAATAAATAAACAAACCAGAGTTTCAATTGGTTTGCAGGCTAGATTGTCAAATACCCACTTTGTGATTATTAAAACACAGAGAAAATAGAGTATATTGGTTTTTTGTAATAAATAGTCTTAAGTACATGAATAAAAAAAGAATCTGTTCATTTGAAATGTTCCATTCTGGGGTATGCAAATATAAATGTTCTTCTATATTTGTACAGTAAATGATTAAAATATAATATATGATAAGATATTCTTTCTCTGATCAGTCTCCAGTGTAACACTGATTTCTTTTTGGTAGTACTTGCAATATTATAGAAATTTATGAATATAGCAATTTATGAACAACGTAAAACCAGAATTGAGGAGATTACATGAATCTTTTTTTCCCCCTGGCATTGGCCATTAATTACCTGAAACTATATAGAGCAGACATGTCAAACACAAGGCCCGGGGGCCAAATCCGCCCCGTGAAGTGGTTTCATGTGGCCCGCAAAGCCATCCTGGAAACAGTGAGGGAATGGCCCCAACTGCCTTGGCCCTGGCCCAGAGACCCTCCTTCTGCCAGAGACCCTCAGATCTGTCCCACTCCTGCCCAGGCCCCCATAGGCACCCTTGATGCGAACAATGTAGAGCTGACCACGCCCCCCCAGTAGGCCATATGCACTCTAGCCACACCCACCCACTAGGCCACGTCCACCCTGGCCATACCCACCCAGCTCCCTGAGGGCAACCGCAATGCTGACATGGCCCTCAATGAAATTGAGTTTTACACCCCTGTGTTAGAGGAAACCTATCTCAGTCCTAGCTTTAATCCCCGTCTTAACCCTCAGTGACTGCTTACATTTAAGAATTCAGAAACTGGCCAGCCTACCTGGATTTTGAAAAGGCATATTGTGATAGTATATACTTACATGCAAAAATGTAGGCGTCCTTGGTCAAATTATATTTCAATGAGCTCATAAATGAATAGAAACTGACACAACATCTACATGGTAGAAAAATTAAACACACCTTTATGCAAAATTGAATCCCTACTTACTATTTTTATGTAGTTGTTTATAGATACAAAATAAGAGAGTTGTGATTGTGGAGAACCTTGGAACCCTTTCAGGGAATACTTCTGTAACATGTTATTTGGCAGAAATAAAAGGTTTCAATTGTTTCCTCTAACACTTTGAAGTCCATGTTTTACTGAAGTAGTAAGATCTGGAAGCCTCACTCTGTACCTGTTGACAGACTGTTGAACCACGTCATATAAAGCAGGGCTTTTCAACCAGTGGTACGGGTACCACCTGTGGTACATTGGCACCTGGCAGGTGGTACACGACCATCCTAGAAAAGTGGTAGCAGGGGAGGGGAATGAACTGAACCGCAGCACCGCACAAGACTGAGCGAGAGACGGCTGGAGCTGCAGGGCTGTCAGGGCTCAGCAGAAGCGCCAGGATCAGTGCTTCTTCAGGACTGTCAGGGCTCAGCGGAAGCACCAGGATCAGCGCCAGGCTCCAGCTGGAGGTCAGCGCTGATCCTGGTGCTTCTGAGCCCAGAAGAAGCACCGATCAGCTGGGATGTTGCAGCATCTCCAGGGTCTTGTGATTTACATTCGGATGCTTGGCAACTGATTCATATTTATAATGGTCACAGTGTCCCAGGGTCATGTGAAGTGACCAAAACCTGCTGCAACCACCCAGCAGAGGGGGGGATAAAAACCAAACACCCCCACCCCACCCCCGCTGCCAATCCTCAACAGAAATACTCACAACAATTAAAACCTCGGATAGGAGAAAGAGCGCTGCCGGGCAGGCAGGCAGGTGTCTTGGGGGGCACTTTTTTCAGTGCTATTGTAACTTTGAACAGTCACTAAGTGAACTGTTGTAAGTTGAGGACTATCTGTACTTCACTTTTTTCCTTTTTTTTTGGTGATCAAGTTTTTGACACCTTGCTAGGGGACTGGTGGTACTTGGATGTTGTCGTATCCTAAAAGTGGTACAATGGGTGAAAAGGTTGAAAAGCCCTGATATAAAGGACAAAGGGATGGTCATGTAGGACAGGAGAAAGAGAACTACCAAGGCCATGGACCGATAAGCAAGACCTAAGCCTAGTCCAAGAAAATAACTTGAGCAAACATCTCTCTGACAAGCCCTTTCCTAGTTGACATAAAGAGAAAAGTAGAGAGAGGAAATGCATTCAGATTTGCAATACTTTGTGATAGTTTAATAGCGTTTCACGAAGGGGAAAGAATGAAAAAAAAAGAAAAGAAAGGTGCACTAAGTGGGAATTTTTAGAGATGGAAATCAAGCCATAAAGGAAATGTAGTAAACTTCTGAAGTCCCTCAATGTACTGTGAATAGGCATTTAGAAGCACCATAGGATTGTGGCAAATACATCAGTTGATATAACAAGAAATGTCAAATAAAACAACTGATGTGACAGTCTCTGGGCAGATCTGTATTTCTAGCTTACTCCAGCAGCAGCATGAAGCAGCTGCTGTTTCCCAAAGGCAGGAAGACACGAGGTCTCAACTCTACAACCTTCATCTGCATTTTTTTGGCTTCATATTATCTGTTACAGTATGTGCCGATTCTAGCTGGGCCATTTGTTTTGTATAAAAGTAAAAGTAAAGGTTCCCCCGCACATGCGTGCTAGTCGTTTCCAACTCTAGGGGCCGGTGCTCATCTCCGTTTCAAAGCCAAAGAGCCAGCGCTTGTCCGAGGACGTCTCCGTGGTCATGTGGCCGGCATGACTAGACGCCAAAGGCACACGGAACACTGTTACCTTCCCACCGTAGTGGTCCCTATTTTTCTACTTGCATTTTTACGTGCTTTCGAACTGCTAGGTTGGCAGAAGCTGGGACGAGTAACAGGCACTCACTCTGTTATGCGGCACTTGGGATTCGACCCACCAAACTGCCGACCATCTGATCGACAAGCTCAGCGTCCTAACCCACTGACCCACCACGTCCCTTATTTTGTATTTTGTTATTATTATTTTTGTTATTATTATTATTTTGTTTTGTATACTGCACTTCAATTCTTAAGCAAAGCCTTTTAGTTTTATTCAGCTACTGTGGCTTGTGGCAGAATGCAGCTTCCCTTAGTCACTGCCCTCCATTTTTTTTTCTCATGTGGAATGATGACAAGTTAGGTTTCTCCAGCTCACCCACCCGCTATCCAAAAATTAACTGATAGAAAAGTTTTTGCTTTTAACCAGATGAAATTGATAAGCATTCTGCCACTTTCACCTTGTAGTCCAAGAACAGAAAAAAGGATTAAATGGTCGTTTTGTTTGCTGGCCCAGGAAGTATAAAAAGCAGAAAATTCCTATAGTGGAGATTTTAGTTGACACAATATGGACATAACGTCAAGTCTCCACTGCATCCAAAGCAAGGAAGGAGTTGAAATACAGAAAAGGATTTCTTAAGCCAGCTACGTTTTGGACCACTTTATCCCTGGGGACAAGCAACTGAAGGCTGCAATGTGGAAAAGCTCTGTGATTGCAATTTTATACCTACACACCTAGAAAATGTATTAGATTTAGTAAGTCTTTTTAAATGAGCATATATGCACAGGGCTGTACTGTTTACAATATGTAAATGATGAATCTATGACCTTGGATATAAATTACAGTGGAAATTAGTGGCTGTATCAATTATTTTTCACTTTGTTGCAGCTTGGAATAGATAAGTGTTTATATGCAATATTGTAAGACAGTACTTGAAACTAAAGATAAGTACCTTAGATAAGTTCCTTAATATAAGATTACATTTTATTTTATTTACTTGTTTTATGCTTTCTTACTCACCTCTTCATTTTAGTTTCCTGAATCTGTCTGACTACAAAGTTAATTGCTGAAACTATGGCAA
This sequence comes from Vipera ursinii, assembly GCF_947247035.1. Taxonomy (NCBI): domain Eukaryota; kingdom Metazoa; phylum Chordata; class Lepidosauria; order Squamata; family Viperidae; genus Vipera; species Vipera ursinii. Next base: position 47,095,124 of record NC_139514.1, on the reverse strand, counting down.
ATTGTTTGCATTAAGAGAAATTTAAATACATTGAGAAAGGCTACATACCCCCATCATTCTAGTTTTTTTTAATAGACTTAAATATATAATTAGTGTCCCATAGGATTCATTCAGGATAAATGAAACCATCAAGCTTTGGAGCCAATTTTTCTATTTAGCAATAATATGCCATATTATCTTGACAGGACATTTGGCACAATCCCAAATTAGAAGATTAGAAAGGGAAGAAGGATGGAATCTATTATGCGTCTGCTCCCACTTCTGCTATTTTTTATGATCATTCTTAGTAATATTCCTTGGCAAACCACATTGAGAGGTGTATTGCAGTTCTAAACCAAGGCTTCAGGTGTTAGTCAGGCTAAGTATAACCTAGCAAGGTCTCTCCTTAAATTACACTCTGATCTAAAATGAATCAAAGACCCAGGAAAGAGAAAAAGAAGTCCAAGATGAGAAAATACATTCAGTGCAAAACTATCCTTACTCTAACATTCATTCTGCTAAGACTGAACTCTTCAAAAGAAGGAGGAGGAGGAGGAGGAGGAGGAGGAGGAGGAGGAGGAGGATGAAGCCTTGTCAGCTTTTTAAAAAGGTAAAGGTAGAGCTTGAACTTGTATGATAACAGAACATCCTGTTGCAAATAATACAATGTGTTGAAGTACAGAGCTATAAATCCTACTTCCATGTACTTGTCGCCAGCTGTCTGTTATTATTTGTTTATGACACTAGCATTCGTATTTTGTTATTTTTGTAACACTAGATAGGTTGGCCATTACATTTTCCGAAGATTTTTTGTTGTTGTTGTTGTTGTTATTTCCAATTCTAGGTTACAGACCTGGGATTTCCCAGTGGTCATCCACTGATATAATAATCAGACTTGGGGATTTCTGTTTTCTTCTCATTCACTGTTTTTTTTCCCCTTCAGCATATACATGTAGTCCCGGCTATAGATAAATTCAACAACTAAAATAAAGGATATGGGGATAAATATAGACATAAGGAGATATTAATAGTAATGATGTGGACAATCTATACGCAGACAGTCTGTCACTTCTTTTCAAAAAATCCTGATGTGCTGTCATCTATCATTTTTACTAAGCTTGTCATACAATGCTGCCTAGTGCACAGAACTCTGCACAAAATTTCTACTATATATCTTTTTTAAAAGTATAACTACATGAAGAAATTTTTGAATTGTGAGTCTGGTGGTGGCTGACGGAACGTCTCCATGAAAAAGTAGAGATGACAACCGCTGTGCAGTTAAAAGACTAGTGATTTGACAAGCCATTCAAATTTCTCCAGAGATGGGGAGAACAGGAAATTGCCTACACACGCTCTGTGTGGCAACTCCTCACAAGGCAAACATACTTTCTAATCACATTTGGAAATGATCAACTTACTCAATGTATGAATATTAGGGACCTTAAAATAGTGGGCTTAATTTTACACCTGGTGGATTTTATCTTCTTTGAATTTAAGATATTTTAAACAGAGGCTTAATAATTTAAAATAAATACAATTGGCACAATACCAATAGAATTCTGCACAAAATTTCTACTATATACCCTTTCTAAAAATACAATTCTATGAAGAAATTTCTTTCTATATAGTAAATTATTTTGTGAACTCTTGCCAGATCATTACTTGCTAGCAGGTCTAAGAGAGCCAATGCCTAGACAATGCCCATGAAATGGGACTTCCTTAAAAGCTCCATCTCTGTTTCTGTTTTACATTTTGGATATTCCTTACGGTCACATGAGTTGATGATGGAAGAGGACCAAAAAGGGTGGAATTGGATAAGATTTCCCAATTATTAACCACATAGAGCCAACTACTACATATTTTGCTTTTTCCTTTCTAGATTCAGAACAAACAAAAACAGGAAAGCACAGGTTTTGCAATGACTTTGGAGACTAACAGCATTTGACCAAATCACTATAAATTATGCCTGCTGAAAAATATATTTGAGTTAGTTAACCATGGATGAATTTTCAACCACAAACATGAATGTTCAACAAAAAACATGAAATGTTAAGTCTATGTTTGTAAGATTTCAAAATAGGTATGTGTATATAAAAAGGTAAAGGTTCCCCTGCACATGCGTGCTAGTCGTTTCCAACTCTAGGGGCCGGTGCTCATCTCCATTTCAAAGCCGAAGAGCCAGCATTTGTCCGAGTATGTCTCCGTGGTCATGTGGCCGGCATGACTAGATGCCAAAGGTGCACATAACGCTGTTACCTTCCCACCGTAGTGGTCCCTATTTTTCTACTTGCATTTTTACGTGCTTTCAAACTGCTAGGTTGACAGAAGCTGGGACGAGTAACAGGCGCTCACTCTGTTATGCGGCACTCTATATACTGCTCAAAAAAATAAAGGGAACACTTAAACAACACAATGTACTGTATTTAATAGTAGGATGTCTTATCTTGTGTTCCCTTTATTTTTTTGATCAGTATGTGTGTGTGTATGTGTGTGTGTGTGTATGTATGTATGTATGTATACACACACACACACACATATATACACACACAAATATGTCTAATAATTATCTGTGGTTTTGTGCTTTCAGTTCATTCATTTGAAATTGATCTCATGTTTCTCATCGTTTTATTTTGCCTTGACATAATATGTTATTCTACAGTAATTGTAAAAGATCATTTTGGAATACAATATAAAGCTACATTACAATACAAAACAGAATTTTAGCTTACATTCATTGTGGGATTTTAGTACAATGGGGAAAATAATATTGGGATATGGTTATTTAAGCTTGCTGATACTGTAAATGTTTCTTGTGTTTATTTCCCTTGGTATTTATTTTAAGGTACATGGTTAAAGATCTCATTATACTTAATAGGATTCTATCATATTATTTTTATTTCAATCTTTTGAAATGGGAGGAGATTATTAATGATTCAGTTTCCATTTCTCAGAATATTATGTATTTCTATATCTTAGATGAGAAGATGAGAAGTAGTACCTATGCTGGAATGACTTTTTAATTCTGATTTTTTTAAAAAATAAGGAATACAGATGCTACAGTTGTGGACACTAAGTTGATGTTGAATTTAATTACTGCAGCGAGACTTTTGATAGGCCAATATTGGAAGAAAGAGGAATTGCCGACCATAGAAGAGTGGACTTTAAAGGTTTCCGACCTGGCTGAGATGGCGAAGATTTCGGCCTATTTGAAAGATCACTCGCAAGAACGCTATATTATGGAATGGAGAAAATGGATTGAGTTTATCCAGAACAAGTATAGGGTTAAGAAGTTTCATGTAGCATTTGAATAAGTCTTCTTTCTTTTCTTCTTTTTCTATTTTTGTTTTTCTATATATATTTAATATATATATATATTTATCCTATATAAGCTAGAGAGTGATGGGTTTTAGAGTTTATGGTTGTTAGTATATGGTTGTTTATGATTGTTTTTTTTATATACCTTGTATTTAGCTCTGGGAAGTCGGGGGGGAGGGGGGAGGGGGGAGAGGTAGGGGGGAGGGAGAAGGGAGGGGGAGGGGGATTTTTAAAGGAAAAATTGTATGTTAAAACTTTTTAATAAAAAAAAATAAGGAATACTATATATTGCTCTTTTTCTTTATGCATGGTGTTTTAAAATTTTATTATTTATTTGGTGCCTTTGAGATAGTTTTTGACTCCTGGGACTATGTAGACTCATCCCTTGGCAAGATTTTAGAAGTGGTTTACTGTTGCCTCCTTCCTAAACTTGAGAAAAAGTGACTGGTCCAAAATCACCTAGCTCATTTTGTGTCTAAGGCAGGACTAGAACTCATGGCCTCCTAGTTTCTAACCTATTACCTTTAACCACTACACCAAAATGGCTCTTATGTATGTAACATAGCCTCCATGTAAATACTGACTTCCAACAGATTGTATATTATCTTACCTTCAAATAAATACTTTTTGCTTTTTAATATTTCTTTTCCTATTTTCTCATAGTTAGGACTCAATGATATTCACTTTTTTGTCTTTTAGTAGTAATAAGTAACTTGAATTACTCATATCAATTTTCCTATCAAACACAATTACCTTGGACTTTGATAGATTAATTTTAAGTTCCATGCTTTTGATAAGAGTTCAGTTTATTCTCATATGTACTTTACTTCCAACATATATTTCTATAGCTGTACTAAACTACTAAAATTCAAATCAATTGACATAAAATATTTCTAATTCAAAGCTATAATTCACTTTATCTAAATTAACAAACCAACAATACATTTTATCTCTCGGTTGTACATTTTTCAATAATTATCTGAAGAACAAAAATATGTACATCTTTTTATGTACATACATAAAGTCACACCATACTTTATCCCAACTGTATTTTTCTTGATAACTTTCCTCATTTTTCTGTCAATCATTCTCTTGTATATTTTTTTCACTTCTGCAGTCTTTTTAATTTCATTTTTCATTTAGCACTATTTTTTTCTATTTGCTTACCATCATTATGTAAAATAGTTTATACCAGATTATACTGATTCTGTATTATCTTTTCCAACACTTTATTGAGAGATTAATTTGTCTTTAATACCTTTTCATACCAGGATATATATTTTCTCTTATTATAATTGCACTATCATTCTTAGTTCCTTCACTTCTTTCTTAATCTTCTATCTATTTTATTTATTTATTTTCAATCTTGAAAAAAATGTCCTATATTCAGAACCAGTTTCTCCATATGAATCTTCTTGGTTTGCATTGTAATAATCATACTTTTAGATTTATATACACTCTTTACCTTATGTACGTATGAATATAATTATGTTTAAACTATATATTTGAAGCAAAGAGGTCAGAAATGTGTCATTTATTTGTTTTGGAAAAGATAATATTTTCTACTCATCAAAGGATGCAGCAATATATGTTACTATGGCAGAGATTTTGTGATATCTTATAACAGACATGTCAAACACAAGGCCCGGTGGCCAGATCCGGCCCATGAAGTGGTTTCATCCGGCCCGCGAAGCCATCATGGAAACAGTGAGGGAATGGCCCCCACTGCCTTGGCCCTGACCCAGAGACCCTCCTTCTGCCAGAGACCCTCAGATCTGTCCCACTCCTGCCCAGGCCCCCATAGGCACCCTTGATGCGAACGATGTAGAGCTGGCCATGCCCACCCAGTAGGCCATACACACTGTAGCCACGCCCACCCAGTAGGCCATGCCCACCCTGGCCATACCCACCCGGCCCCCTGAGGGCAACCGCAATGCTGATGCGGCCCTAAATGAAATTGAGTTTGACACCCCTGTCTTATAATAATATATCATTCATATTAGAGAAGTTAATTCATTAATAAACCAGTAACTATTGATAAATATAAAATGCAACTTTTCATTTTTCCTTCTTAGTTTGTAGTTTATTATTTTAAGTGTCTTTTGCTTTAGAGTTAATATTGTTTTGTTTTTGTGATCATTCTTATTCCTTCCTGGGGCTCAGAATGGCCCAACCACTTTTACAATTTTTTTCACTGCGACACTTCCATTCATGTCACCAGCAGAATACCTGTTTACCCTGAATCATATTTATTCAGATTTAGAATAATCATATTTTCCCCAAAGCTATTTAAGTCACTGTAGCATAACATGAAACTATCACCAGCATCTTATTCACACCTATTCAACAGCCCCTGAAAACTTCCTATATACTTTAGTGCAGGAAAACATTTCCTCTGCCACAGTCTGGGTAAGGCTTGGGGGAGGAGAGTTATACACAGAGACAGACACGGACACTTAGTCCTAAACCAAATCCGCCATTTTCTTGGGCATTGGTTATTTAGTTTAGTTTTGTTTTGTTTTTCAATTGCAGTGATTTCAGGGAAACAATTAGTCATATATTCTATATTATGATTTTTTTTCTGTAAAAAAGAACACATTTGAATAGATTCTAGGGAAATGTATTAAGAGACAGTTTCCTCTTCTTTAAATCAAATGTAATGTTTTAAAATCTTGTTTTTTTCTTAAAGAAATAAGAGAGTGCCTCAACAGATACAAAACAGATACATTTAATATAATTTTAATAATACTGAAAAGGCTGTATGGCATTATTCAAATTAACTTATAGAAACATATTACTGTCAAAAAATTAGCTATATAACTTCTAGAAAAGAATATATATGAAAAAACACAAATATAATTTGTTCTATATATTTAGAGAAATCTGTCAGTTTCTGTTGTTTTCATCGGGTGCCATTAAAAACACCCGTACACATTATAATAGGGTAAACCTGAAGTTTTAGGTGACTCCTGGTGACTTCAGAAACACAACCACTTGAATATACAAAGATTCATGTTTTTAATAAAACAAAGTTGTGATGAGAAGACAGTAATCAAATTGAGTTTATCACTTAGTTATATTTTCAGGATATTTAGCTTATATGGTAAGAAGCTCCGAGTCTAAAAACAAACAAAAAAAACTTGTGTCTTTATAAATAATGGTGCATGGAACTAATGGAAATGGATCACCTTTTTAATGAGTACATATTTTGGCTTTGTCCCCAGCATTCAGAATGCCATCTTTCCTGATAGCCTTGCTAGTTGGAGCAATAAGAAACAGAGTTATATCTAATTAGAAGCAGAAGTATCAATTTAAGCAAGACTGGTTATGCTAAGAATTCTATTTATACTCAAGCTGAAATGCATAGAATATTGCCTATCCTAAAATAATTGTGCAAAGGTATTGATAATGCAAATGGGAAAGTTGGGCATGAGATGATGAAAGTATGTACCAAAATGTTAGGATGTGGATGGCATGAACAACAGTCATTTAATATTATGATCAATTATTTAGCTGCAGTATATAGTGAATATGAAAGTTATTCACAGATTGCTCCATAAATGGCTTTTATAAACTGTTTGTATACAAATTTATTTATATATGTATAGAATTAATTAAATCTATCTGTTCACATGACACAGTTCCTAATGTTTTAAGGCTTATTTAATGTTACAGTATATCATCATTATCATTCTAGCCATTATCTATCCATTGCAAGATGAAGGCCTCAACCGCATGTTTCCAACAAATACGGTCCTGATCCTTCTTTTGCCAATTGGGCCCACAACATTTGCTGATGTTGTCGATCCATCTTGTTTTAGGTCTCTTTTATGGATGCTTTTTATCAAGTAGGATCCATTCTATGACTGCCTTGATCCACCTTTCATATATTTGATTTGATAACTTTATAACTGTTGTAAAACAGTTTTGAAATCCATTATGCTATATATTCTGTATTTTTGCTTGTAGCCATATTTATATTTTAACATTATTAATTTCTATATCTGTAGAATATAAAAGATCACTTAGAATATTTTATTTGAACCATTTTGACAGAGTTAGAATGTTTGGCTATGTTTGTCTGTATTTTTATATTTCTTCAAGTGTAATGAAAATGTCACCAGGTTCTAGATGCTCTTAAAGATATTTGTCAGGAAAGCAAGCTGCCATAAACATGATTGATTTCAGCACTGATTTAGACATAGAAATTCTTACCTTGTGTATTTTGATGTGAGATCTTCTGATTACAAAATTTATCTGTCTTAGAATATCTGAAATCAATGTGATATACTATAGAGAAAATAAAAGCACCATTCATGATAAACAAGTCAAAAGAGTAAATGCATTTGATCATTTTATAGTGCTGTATAGCATATTTATAATAATAAAAATGGTCCAGGTTGTTGCCATAGAAGGATAATGATGGAGAATTTAATATTACCACCTGGCTTTTCAAATGATATCTATGACAGGGACTAAATATTCATCTTCAGGGAAGATGAGAAAAAGTACTTTTTGTCTTCCAAAGATAAAAGTGTTTAATATGTTCATTTCACTTAAGGCAGTGTAATGAAATATATTTCATAGGTTGAGTGTGGAAGAATGAATAAATGAATGAAAACACATTCACACATACACACTAAAAATCATGGTATTAAAAGTATCCATGCTGACTTGTTAACTGTAGCATACATATCCGAGCAGTCACAAAAGTGCTATTTGAAGATCTATTCAGAGACCTTCTCCAATACAGGAATCAACATGAGAGGTCTCTCATTTCCTAGATTTCCTTTCTTCCTTTTTGAAGATCGATATGACAATTGCTCTCTTAAATTTCTGTTGATTACTTTATACTTTATAATCCAGCTGGCTTTTCATGCTTCTGTCTAATTTCTGTTCTGTTCCAGCCTACGACCGGCCCTGTTTGTGTATCAGGGACAACCCCTTTTTTCCTTTTTACAGTCAATAGGGTGGAAAAACCCAACCCAAATTTATTTACAGTTCAAACAAAAAAGCAATAGAATAAATGAATCAAAATATCAAACAAGAGGTAAACAGAAGTAACAAGAACAGACCAGGACTCTCTCAGAATGTCTTCAAATGGTTGCCTTCAGCAACCAGCCCCGCCCACACCTTCCACTTTTATTATCAGTCCCAAGGTGTGGCTTCTCACTGCCTTCTCCTCCTCTCACTGAATTGCCTCATTGATTTTCTCTGCTCTGCTCTGCTGGATTGTCTTCTGCTTCTAGCATCTCTGAACAGATTCAGCTGTGACTCATCTAAGTCCAACACCTCGTGCTCACACAGCTGGGCCTCATGAGGAACATGACTGGAAGGGCCAGGCTGAGAGTCCTGCACTGCATCAGTGCCTCCCTCCAACACTAAAGGCTCTCCAAACCCCTCTTCCTCCTCCTCCGATTTTCTCCTACCTTCTAATTATTTATCATAAATCACAGTTATGGTTTTTATCCAATGATATAACAATGATCAGCTAGTACTCTACTTCTCTTTTGAAGATGGCGGACGTGTCGGGCTGAGCTCCGTGAGCTCCGGCTGTTGGGCGTCCCTCTGGAGCCCCTCAGGGGTCTTTTTGGGCCCGCTGGGTAGGGGATGTGGATTGTTAAATCCATGAAGCTGAATTTATGAGGCAAATAAGGAGGTAGTTTTGCTATTTGCCTGTTCCATCTGCGTGTTACCTTTTTCCATCGCCTGTTCGTCTCCCGCGGTGTTGCTGGGTTCGGCTTCTTCGGCCTGCCGGTTCCTGCTGCCCTGGTGTCTCCGGGCCTCTCCTAGGAGGCTGCGGTCGGCAGCGAGGGTGTTTCCAGCTGCTCTGGGCCGCCATGGGCCGTCGGGTCGGCGCTGCTGTTTTGGACGGTTTTCGGCCGTTTTTGGCAGTGTTCTCGGCGTCCTTGGAGTTTTCGGCGTCCTTAGAGCCCCAGCTGATCGGCGCTTCCGTGAGAGGGGAGGAGAGCCTGTGCGAGATGCCTGCAGACCATTCTGGCGGCAGCGACATTTTGTTATTGGACCTGCTTGTGCTGTTTCTTTGGCGGCTGCGGCGTCTTCGGGCCGTTTGGCGGCGGAGAAGACGGCCGCTTGTTACTTTATTGACAAGGCTGCCTTTTGTGCTGGTTTCGAGCTGCTGCCGGCGATGGAGGTGGTTATGGCGACGGCGTCCTCGGGCTGCTCTGGGCGGTGGAGAGGACGACCATGGCGACAGCGACTCGTTGGGTTCCGGCTGCTTGAGGTGATGGCGGCGACGGTGATGGCGATGGCGGCGTCTTCGAGGCCCGCTGGCCTGTTTACCGGCAGCGACGATGGCTGTGGCAACGGTGGCGACATAGCGGACTACCAACTTATTTATTAACTTATTTATTAACTTATTTATTAATTTTCCATCTGCCTCCTTTTTCCCCTTTGGACTGGGACGGACCTGGGCACAAGCCTCAGTGGGAGAGAGGCTTGTTTTACATCGGCAGCCCCATAGAGGTGGGAGCTCTGTGGGTGCTGCCCCACCCAGGGTGGGCATTCTGGACCATCCCCGGGAGCAGACTCGCGCCCCGTTGTGAGAGGACGGGTTGTGGTCTGCCCCTGGGAGCATCCAACCGAGTGGCAGTAGGTTGGTGGATGGCCCAAATGTTCCACGCCTTACCTTCGAACCTCCTTTTGGATTTTTTAATCATTGGACTGCCCTCTCTGGACTTGCTTGGACTGTATGCATCGATATTCTGATACGGATTTGCTCACCCTCAGGGGTGCCCCCCTCTCCTGGGTGCGTCCCGCCTTCTTTTCTATCCCCAGTCTCGATGAAGGGCCCAATTATTGGGACCCTGAGAGATGGCCGGGTAAGGCCAGGGGCTCTCGACATAAATTTAATAAGAGGCCCCTGGTTAATTTTTAGTCAAATTTTTTAGGGGGTTGGGGAGGGGGGTGGGGGTGCACCTTGGTGCACCTAAGGCAGGTCTAGAACTCTGTCCCCTGGTTTCTAGCCTAGTGCCTTAATAACTACACCAACTGGGTGTCATAAAGCATTTCCTTTTTAAGTAGAGATAGGACATTGTCTCATGATGATTGAAAGCTATGTATATATCCCAGCAATGTTCTTTATGGAATTCTGTAGTTTTTAATTTACTTGGCATTTTCTATATTAAATACTGATACAGATTGACACACACACACAAACACACATATACCATATACTATTCAGCAGAGTACTGAGGAAGATTAAAGCAGACCATCTTCCGATTTGAAGCTCTAACTGACACACTTTGCTGATAGAATTACATAAAGTTATATACATATAAGGATTACATGATAAAATTAGTTAGAACATAGCAATATTGCCCTCTAGCTAAGCAAGTAGAAAGGAGTATATCTACCTAAGTTCAGAATGTGTGTTGTATTCACATTTTGTTTATATCATTATTTCAAGCTCTCCCCTAAGATTGGATAGATCAATTTGTCTATATCATTTTGCTTATATTCATGTATTAGAAAATACAGGCAGTAAGTCAACTACAGAATCCATTATGGAATATTGTTGGAAGATTTTTCTTTTTTTTTCCCTCGAAAACTTTTTGATCTCAACTGACTAATGAAATATTAAACCAAAGGTGATATTATTTTTTTATTTTAAATATCTATTAGCTACCAAACTTTCAACCAATTCTGGGCAGCTCCCAATCAAAAATTAAAAGATATATAAAATTATTTTAAAAGCTATAAAAATTCAACCAATGAAACATAAAACATTAAAAACAACAAAAGCTTAATGCAAATCAGTTCTAATATATGAACAATCATCTTCCAAAGCTTTGGAAAAAAACTGTACCTTTAAAACTTTAGGAAGACTAAAATGGGTGATGGCCTGCCAAACGTCAGGTGGCAACAAGTTCCACAAGGCAGGGGCTGTCTCAGATAAAGCATGCTTCCTATTTCCCATCAAATGACAATATTTAGGGGAACAAACTAGGAGTGTGCCCAGGAGACTGCCATGTAGGTAGTTTGGACCATGGTCCAGAAATTCAAGTTTTCTTGATGGAACTATCCATTGAGCCAATGGTTTACCTCTGAAATCCTTTGTTTCTTCTTTGGATGTTAACCATACATTGGAAGTTCAGATAAAAATACCAACTGTGCTCCTAAATCTTCTGCCTTCCTATTAACTTCCTCATGGTCCCTTTCCACAAGAAGATTTCTTGCAATTAATTTCAAAATGATTTCTCCTTTTCCTCCCACAGCTCAGAGAGCTCTCAAACCCACTAAGATCACAATTTTATTATGTCTTACAGGAAGATTCTGTATGGAGCAAATCTGTGAGTGATCCTTGACCATTCCTTGACCTGCAGAGCAGTTCTGAGGAGTAGATCCATTCACAGTTTCCTTGTTTTCACTGCAATCATTGCAGTGAATACACAATGCCATTGCTGTCCCTGGAAGTCTGCTTTGAACCATACTAATACAATTAAAAAGAGTTGCAATTTATATAATAGTATAATTGTAATCTTACAGTGGTGTAAGGGCATTTAGAATTTGTTTTTATTGTTAGCTATTAGAACTGGCTATTGCAAAACACTAGAAGACATACACAAAAAGACACAAGTTTGTGTGTGTGTGTGTGTGTGTGTGTTCTTTTTGGTTCAATAGTATTTAAATGTTGAAGATTCCTTTGCTTGAAGAATTTTAAAATGCTGCATTGAGAGAAATATTTGGTGAAATTTGGTCATCATGTATTATATCTTATTAATATTTTTATAGAATAATAGATTCCGGTGGACTATTTCCAATTGATTATGGCGCTATTCAGCCAAGAATTAAACTAATTTCTATCAAGTTGCTATTTTTCCCTTTGGATGCTTTATGTATTTAATATCTAGTTGCCATGATTTTATATGCTTGGCCAAACCTTTCTATTGTCTTTGCATACACTGAAATCAGTTGAAATAAAAGAGTACTCTGAAGATAGAGAATATTCTTCATTTATTGCATTCCCATCTCCATCCTCTGAATGTATGGAGATAAGAAGGATAGGATGGTTTGTTTTTATTTTATCAAAATACACAGCTTCATTCAATCATTTTATCTTTCTAATACAAGTGCATGAATAAGACTTATAGTGTATTTACGATTTATTTGTAATGTTTTTAGACTATAATAAACTTTTTCCCCCATTAATCAGTAGCAAATCTCACTATTGCTTTCTGAGTAAACAGTGTTCTGGGAAACTTTTCATATGGGAACTTGATTCCATTGTCTATTTTAATTTAACACTGAGCTGTCTTTTCAAAACCTTTAGGTGTATGGGAACGTATGTGTGTGTGTTGGTGTGTGTGTGTTTTAGAAAGAAAAAGAAAGAAAAGGTCAGATAGCTTTAAACTAAACCAAGAAGTAGCACCTAAACTTTATTATGTATGAGAACAGGAGTAATTGTACTCAGCATTTGATCTTTTCTTTTATTGAGTCAGCTTTTTTTCTGATTGATGGTGCTTTAAACCATAATAATGGGGGGGGGAACACAATGTGTCTGACTTTGAGTTCAGCATAATCTTTGATGTTAAATTAACAGTCTCCCAAGTGCTTCAGTGGATTACAGACAATTACTATGTTAAGTTTATCTGATATTATATACCAGGATCAAAGTATAATGCTTGGTCACCCCATATCAATTTGTAGGGTCATATCCTATACTTAATCATCTTATAGTTTTTATTATTATTATTATTATCCAATTCTGGGGAAAAAGTGCATTTTTTGAAATTAGTCCATAGATGCTAAAGAGGATAGATAGTAAGCATTTCAAATCCAAAATGTTTTAACTCAGTAAAAGATTTCTGATGCTATTTTGATCATTTAGGATTTTTTTCCCAAAGGTCAAAACACCTGTTCAAACTCAGCAGGGAGTGATTTTAAAGTTAAAGCATTTTGCAATGGTTAAAAAAAAATCAGAACACTTCCAGTAGGTCAGAACAACCTATTTAAGTGTAAGACAAATGCTCAATTGTTGTGAAACACCATGGAAGATTTAATGTACTTGGATGGAAATCCAAATATTTTATAATTTTCTTAATAGAAAAAGCACTACACATAGTTGTGTGTGTGTGTGTGTGTGTGTGTGTGTGTGTGTGTGTGTGTATATATATATATATATATATATATATATATATATATATATATATATATATATATATATATATATAGTTGTTGTTAGTTGCGAAGTCGTGTCCGACCCATCGCGACCCTATGGACAACGTTCCTCCAGGCTTTCCTGTCCTCTACCATCTTCTGGAGTCCATTTAAGCTCATGCCTACTGCTTCAGTAACTTCATCCAGCCACCTCATTCTCTGTCGTCCCCTTCTTCTATTGCCCTCAATCTTTCCCAGCATTAGGCTCTTCTCCAGTGTGTCCTTCCTTCTCATTAGGTGGCCAAAGTATTTGAGTTTTAGCTTCAGGATCTGGCCTTCTAAAGAGCAGTCAGGGTTGATCTCCTCTAGGACTGACCGGTTTGATCGCCTTGCAGTCCAAGGGACTCGCAGGAGTCTTCTCCAGCACCATAGTTCAAAGGCTTCAATTCTTTGGCGCTCAGCCTTTTTTATGGTCCAGCTTTCACTGCCATACATTGCAACTGGGAAGACCATAACCTTGACTATACGCACTTTTATTGACAGGGTGATGTCTCTGCTTTTTAGTGTGCTGCCTAGATTTGCCATGGCTTTCCTCCAGAGGAGCAAGCATCTTTTAATTTCTTAGCTAGTTGTTTGGCAAGAAATTTGGCTAGATTTTGTAGAGGTGAGCCTATGGAGCTGACTATGTGTCTGAGTGGGGTTCCGTGTTTGTGTATCTTGGGAAGACCATAGAGCTTAGGACATCTGGATGATTTTTCTCTGGGAATGATTGTTTGCTGGATCTCTTCACTGATAAGGGTGGCTTTTATTTTGGATTTTGTGTTATTTCCAGGTAGGTGGTGGGATCTGTCTTGAGGAGTTTGTGCTGCTTTTGTTCGGCTCCGTGTTTGTGGTGGTGCCATGTTTTTATAGTGGGTGTCAGTTTGCTTATTGTGTGGTTTGGAGGGGTTTAAAGGGGCTGATGTTGCAGCTGTAATTAGGTTTCTGTTTTGTGGTTGTGTGTCGTTATCGTTGTGGGTTCGGATTTGCTTTGTGTGGTGGTGAAATTGATTTTAAAAAAACCAGAACTATCGCCAAAATTAAACATTTTAACAACAGAATAATCAGAGAAGCCATTGAGATAGAAAAACGCCCCCACAGCATGAACAAATGAGATGATACCTCTCGCCTACCAGCCATTTGGAAACCCGCCTTGACTGACAGATGAGTCCCAACCACCAAGAATGATACCAGACCCAAACTCATGATAACATCACATGACATCACCACCACACAACCATTCAGCTAACTTCTCAGCTAACAAAGTGAGAAAGAGCCTGTGGCCTAGAGGTTAAAACAACTGCCTAATGTGCAATCAAGCCCAGGTTCGAAACTCAGAAGGGCATGGCTGACTGATGAGAACAAATAAGTTTGAAATGCATATCAGTCTCCCTTTAATTCTTTGTTAGCAATCTAAAATTTACACAAATATGAGCTGTGACTGTTGTGACTACTGCCTGTGGATGGCCTTTGGTTAGGCTGAAACAGGAAATAAGATTTGTCCCATGTTTGGGGCCTAGCAAGGTAATCTAAATGCTTAACAAACATTTAACATACACACACACACACACACACACACACACACACACACACTGCCAACCCTTAGTTATTAATGATTTGGACTTCAGTTAGTCATAAAATTGCTATTACAATCTAAAACAGATCCTTACCTCTAGAGACATTAATCCTTATTAAGGTGCTAAACTGGTGGTCTGCTACCCAAGAGAATTTGCTTCATTAGCCAATGAAAATGGCTAACAACAAATATAATATAATTTTTTTTCTAGAAGTTCTTTTAATTAGGACTGCACTAACTTTACTAATTGTTCTCCTGAGAGCAAAGGAAGCATATTTAGGTGGGACAAAATGTTTCCTATATCCCTTTTCCTGAAATGTGTTCACAATTTTAACTTTTTTTTCCCATCTGCTATGGCTTTGTCATCATTTCAAGTGTGGGCTTTCATTTTCATGCTTAATTATGCTCTATAAAATTCATGTAGAAATTAGGAGTACATTATTATGACCTGTAGTGACATTCACCTTTTCGCTCCTAATTCTTCAAGCCCTATTGGACAGGTACTCATTTATTTCTTGTAGAATTATATCTATAGGTAGTATCGATTATATGTCTTCAACTCTCGAGAAATCTATAATTCTGGGAAAGATGGGAAAAAATACAAAAAGAGGATGACTAGCAGAAGGGTAGATGGATTCAATATATGTCACTGGAAGATCTGAAAGACCAAGTAGGAGGTAAATTTCTTTAAAATATAACTATGGGTCACAAAGAATTAACATCAACTCGATAGTCAATAAAATAACAATTTTTACACGGTGTTAATTCTGTCTTTTTTGGTATTGGTATGTAGCTTGACCTCTTTCAGTCTTTAGGGTCATTTTCCTGATTTGTATCAGAACTTCACTGTTCCTTCTTCTCCTGGTGCTTGCCCTATTTCTGTAGATATTTTATCAGTTCCTACAACTTTCCAATTTGATAATGGGCAGACTCTAATCATTTTCTAGTACTAGAGGTTGTTTTAAATAACCAATATATTCTACGGTATCTTAGACGCTTTCTCTACATACATAATTTCAGTATACTCCTTCCATTTTTTTATTTGTTCTTCTTTGGATCAGTCACAATCTGTTCCACCTGTCCCTTTGGACATCAATCCAAAGGAGTCTGAGACCTCATTCTGAATTTGAAAGTTATTTCAAAGACTTCTTTTATCCCCATGTTATTATACTGCTTCTAATCTATTCTAAACAATTCTCTGAAATTCTTCAAGCTTCTTCCTACAGTCTTGATTTTGGTTTCTTTCTTCTTCTTCTTGATAATCCCCACTGCTTGTTCTGACATCCAGTTTCTTTTCAGATACATCCTTAACAACTTATTTGATTCATTCAAGGAAGCGTCCTCTGTTTCCCTATCCATAAAATTCCAGATTTTGAAGTGATTCCTGTTATTCTCTTGGAAATGATGGCTTTCCTCATGATCATTTCATAGAAACTAACTGGCTTCTACTTCTTTAACTTGATTTGAAACTTGGCACAAGCAGTCTGTGAGCTTTTCTACATTCAGCATCTGACCACATATTTCTGCTGTAAATTTAATTGATATACAGCATGTTCTTGCCATAGCCTCCCTAACTATGAAAGCAACAACATTCCATATTTTTTTTTTGCATCCTGAGCATTACACAATATGATCATCTGACTAAAAATGTCCATTTCAACTCCCTGGTGCCCAAGATGGCAGGGTGCAATTGATTCATTTCATCTTTTGCTACGTTGATCTTTCCTTTATTCATTTTTACGTTCTGTGCTCCACTATAATTCTGTTTTGAAAATTTGGATTTTAAACCCTACATACTTTAATTCAGCTACTGTATGTCATAAAAGTTATTGTCATTAGTACTCAGATCTTTCTCAGCTTCTACTTAATAGCATGTTTAGTGCCATCCAACATAAAGGGTCCATTGTTAGACTCTTTATTATCATGACTTCATTGTGTCTGTTTATGTTTATTTGATAACATACAGGCATAATTTTCCATTGCTTTTTCCCATACAGTATGAAATTACGTTGTTGCTTTTCCTTACTGGCCTTTCTGTCCCTAGGTAACAGACATAGTGAACTTCCTCTGCCCTTCCCTTCCTTCCCCATTTCAACTAATCTTTGCTATTCTCTTTGGAGTGTTGTGAGAATGATCTCACAGCTAGCCAGCTGGATAACCACTAAAATTCCACATTTACTTGGCTGGGTTCTCTATCACCAGCATTTTGAACAAGGGAATGTTGTTTAGCTGATAATTATAAAGTCATAATAATACCCAAAGACCAATTATTTTGTTTTTCTTTTGAATCATTTTTCCATATTAATATTTTAGTTTATTTGTGCATAATGCATTAGCAGAAAGTTATTATTGTTGGTACTTCTGTTTTAGTGTATGGATTCTTGTTGAGTGTCTTTCTACATAGATATTCTCTTGGAATTGTTTTGACTCCGCTCATATTCTTATTTTGATTAAAAAAAATAAAGTTAAAAGTTAGAGGAATTTTTCTATTTGTTATTCTTTTCAAGGCTAGACATAAAGGTTATGTTCTTGAATCTAATCCTGTGTTTGGCTCTGAAACTAATCAAATAGTCTTGATTTAATCTAAACCAAATCAGGATGTTTTCTGAATCACTGGGCACTAAGCCAAATCTTATAATTTATACACACTGCTAGTAATTGGTAGCTAGGAAACCTATCCTTCTGGTGTCAGTATAGCTGAAGCAGATAATCTCTGCATCACTTAATGAAAGAATACATTTTGTAAATCTGAATATTGATTTTAAAAAGTGACATGTTATAATCAACAACTGACAAATGAAAAATGAAAGTGTAGAGCTAATTAATTACAAAGTGTCTATTGTTCGTAGCATGTCTAATGCTTCTGAAACATACTTTATATACATCTACAATAATCAAATAGGAACATAATTAAATAATTAAAATGGAGACATCTTGTTTTTTTCTGCTATATCAGGGTTGTCAAACTCAATTTCATTGAGGGCCATATCAGCATTGCAGTTGCCCTCAGGGGGCCGGGTGGGTATTGCCAAGGTGGGCGTGGCCGACTGGGTGGGTGTGGCTAGAGTGCATATGGCCTACTGGGTGGGCGTGGCCAGCTCTACATCGTTTGCATCAAGGGTGCCTATGGGGGCCTGGGCAGGAGTGGGACAGGAGTGGGACAGATCTGAGGGTCTCTGGCAGAAGGAAGGTCTCTGGGCCAGGGCCAAGGCAGTTGTTTCCAGGATGGCTTCGTGGGCCCCATGAAACCACTTCGCGGGCCGGATCCACCCCCCGGGCCTTGTGTTTGACATGTCTGTGCTATATTCTTAAATACATGGGTGAATATTGCATTTTCAATATTTTGTAATAATTTGTTTCACATCTAAACTCATTTAAAAAAAAACACCTTCCATCATGTGTTTGTTGCTAAGAATCTAATACCTATATGAAGACCATACATGTATTTGCATTATTTTTAATCATTAGCAAAACCTGAAAAGTGAATGCTTCTTTCAAAAATTGCAAAAACTTTTTGTTTCCATTCCCCCTCCCCCCCACCTTTGTATGTCTACAAAGAATACTGGATATTAGGAAGCCATCAATGATTTTAAAAAGCAAATAAATGCTTACATTGTAATCTTTCATATTTCCATTTATCAAACACCTGTATTTTATTTTATCACTTTTTCTTTTAGAGATGAAGCAACAACATGATATTTACATGCAGAATTCCAATAGCTGTGATTTGTTATTCTATCAGTTTAAAATTCCAGTTACATCCAACATTATCCTTCCTTTGAAAGGTATTCTCCTTTTGGCATGCACATTAATTAGTCTATACATACCATGGTTTTCCTTCTTTATTTCTTATCATAGCATTTACAAATTGATTTTTTCACTTTGAAATAATGTCAAATATTATGCCAATTATGCCAGTTAAGAAAGGCAACAATACAAAGCATCATTAATGATGCTATAAATTAATATAAACTAATATATGTCAGAGAATTCACTGTAGATCTACTTTGCCCTTACTATAGAAATAATAGATTGATCACAAGTTATACAAGTACACTTGTCAAATGTCTAAGCTTCTAGTAAAAGCAACTTTCTCTATTTTGATAAAAAGAAATCTATTCAGTGATATGAATTTTGCTAGAATCCCTGATTTTATGTATTTGGCATTAAATAAGATAGCAAAGATTTTTGTTATTCTATACAAGTTAGCAATAGCCAGTTCTATGCTCTCCATATTATACTTTGCAAATGCTTCCTTTCTCTCAGCATTTTGATAGGCAGGTTCCATTCTTCTATTTGCAGAAGAGAAGTTAGCCAAAGAGCCAATCTTATGAAATGCTTTAGAATTTTTTGTAATGTAAATGTATAAAATAAATCAGCTTTCAACACTGCTGCTGCTAGCTATAGGAATTGCATATGTTTAATGGAAATCAGATTTGTTTTTAAACTGAAATGAAATTGAATTGGTTTGGATGGATTAGATGTGCTTTCATTAATTGACTAGAATAGTTTATTTGTTATTTGAAATAATATATGCTCTTGAATAAGGATTTCCACTTATTCGTGAATTCATACAATTTCAACTTTGTGACTGTAAATGGCCCACAACTGCAATTAAAACTGCCTGATCCAGAAACCAACTGGGAACTAGTACAGTGTGCAAAGCAGTGGTGTTAAATGAATGCATCCCAAACTGGACCAGTTGTAGCTTCTAAATGTGCTTCAAGGATAGCTCGGATATGATAGTCCAGCACTCTGAGCCAACTCTGAAGGAACTGCAGATACATTCAGAGCTAGATATGGAAAACTGGGACTGAGAAAGCCTGAAACAGAAAAACCACTTAATGTTGATAGGGTTAATTTGAAGCCTATTCTTCTTCATCCTCAGCTTCCAGGTACTAAGAAAGAACCTTGACAGTATGATTTGGATAGGTCAGGACAGAAATATACAACTAAATATCATAACCTTATGGATGGTGTTTAACACCTTGTCAACAGATGATCTCAGCCAGCAGCTTCACATGAACATTCATTACGAGTGGGAAGAGAATCAAGTACTGAGGCACTTCTTGAACCTGTATCCCCTACCAATATCAAAATTAAATTGGTCAGAAAGTGGGCAGCCACCATAAATGACAATGCCCCCCCAAGTAACTAAGATGGTCCAGAAGAATCCAATGTTCAATGGTATCAAAAGCCACTGAGAGATCTAGGAGTGTCAGAATGGTCATACTCCCACTGTCCTGTACTCATGAAACAAAATCTCAACAACCTACCCCAATAAGGAAAAGGTTGAAGGCCAAGAAAAGTTGTCCACATTTGCTCTTAAAGAGAGAGTGAACTGTTATTTACTTCAAAGCAGACAGAACCATCCCTCAGGGCAGCATTCACCACTACCTGGATCCAATCACAAATAATTCCTAGCAATCCTGGACCAGCCTGGATATGGACACTATAGAGAGAATTTTTAACTCTTAAGGATTCTATCTAGTTCCTTGGAATTAGTAGGCTAGAATTCTGTCGAAATATGGAACAATTGCATCTCAATTATGTCTACTCATTTTCCGTGACTAAATGTTCTTTAATTATTTGAATAGCAGCAGTCAATTATTATTATTATTAAAGAAACAGTGAATAATAGAATCTTCCATTCTGGTTCCAAAGGAATATTGTAATGCAAAAGAAAGTATACAGGTTTTAAACAATAGAATGCTTTAACTTTCTGATGCAAATACAGAATTATTAAATATGGCCTTAAAATATACTGCAGTCCTTTTCCTACTCTTTGTAATAGAAAACGTATTGTTGAAGAATAAATTATTATTTAGTTAAAATAATCTGCATAAAAAAGAGAACTAGCAGCGGATTCAGGAAAGTCCCGTTTTCCAATATGCCAAACCTTAACAAAAGATGAACAAAAAAATAAAGAAATATACCTACTTCCTGTACAGAAATATTATAGTGCACTTTTCCCTAAGACTCACTTATGGAGTGATATAATTTTATCCTTGCAGTGTTAGAAAATAAAGACTGCCAGAGTTAGAATTCATAATCTGAGTTCTATGAACCATTGACTCAGAAGAATGGCACATCAATAAACCAAACATTAACAATATATTATTTAATGTAATGGTTTAAGTGGAAAGCAAATTGCTACCTTGTTTCCCCCACTTATCTGTTTAAATATCACAATAATATAGTACTGAAATGTCAAAATAATGTATTAACATAAATCTATTATTTTTCTTTCCTGTATTCCAGATTAATAACTATTCCAAACCATGCTTCCTTTTCTTTCTTGTTTTCAAAAGTTGTTAAAAATAGCTCAGTCAATAAATTATAAGCAAGGTCAAATATAGGTGTAACATTTAAAAAAAATAAATAAATAAAAATATGTTGGTAACATTCTTACAGAGTAGGAATATCGATTAAATGATTGCATTCATGCTTAAGTTATTTATATGCTTACTAAAAGACTTTAAACACAAATAAAAAGATGCCTAATTTTATATATTATTTTGTGCTTCCTGGACAAGCTACCTTCTTCTTTTCAATATTTGAAGAATAATAAACTTTCATTTTCTCAGTATGCTGTGATGAAGGACACAGCCACGGCTGCACAGTTGGAAGACAAAGGAAAACAACAAGAACTCTTGGCACATTTACGGGCATGGGGACTGAGAAAAGCAATAAAATAGCAAACCTATGAACCACTAGTTTAGGAGAAGTACCAATAGCTCAGAACTTACCATATTGAGGAAAAAAAATGAGAATTTATGCCTGATATACTAAAATGTGAAAGATAATAACTTGCTAAACAGCTAAATAGCCTCATTTTGCCTTACTTTCTAGCAGTCATTTGTTTTCATGAGTTTTAAACGTATATAATAATTATTCATAGAACTATTAAATTGATGTTAATTCCAGTTCCACTTAGTTCTTCCAAAATCAACATTTAGCTTATAAGAAATTTCTGAAAATGACCTTCACATATTAAACGAGAAATATGGGAAATGAAAACTATGAAAATTGAATTACTATTTGCATGTGTTATATTGCAGAGGTGAAATATTTTGCGAATATACATGATTTTCCAAGAAATCTTATGATATTTGTTAGATGTTTCATTAATCCTAGATATCTTTCTTGATTTTCAGTGTTTAAGCATAAATAATAATGATAATAGAGACGAGGATGAGGATGATGACCCTAACATGTTATTCCAATGTGCTAATTTACCTCTTTATAATTTTAAAACTACCTTTAGTTTCAAAACATGCTGCCATATGACGGGGGGAAAAATAGGTGAAGTAAATAAAATGCAAAGGTCTCTTAGCATTACTACAGTGCATTGAGAAAGTATTTAACAACTGTAGAAATAGGCTGCAGCATAACAAAATTGATAAAAGTAAAGGGGGTATGAATATTTTCTGAATGCACTGTAAGTTCATCATTTCCCTAACCAATGAATGATTCTGCCATCAAGTCAGTAGTGACTGTTACTGAACACATAATATGTATGTTTTCTTCATTATGAATGAATGAGGCTTGTAGAAGGAAAAGTAATGCTTACAAAGATCAGAGATGCAGGAACGAATCATAGAGGAGTTAAGGAAGATATACAGTACATAAAAAAGCTGCAGAGTAGTGAGTTTACAGATGCACTTGTACAGGAAAGAAGAGAAATGATGTAATGTTGCCTATAAAACTTTTGTGTTTCTACTGCAAGTAATATATTGGTTGATGGTAAACATGAAATGTACTTCACCTTTCTACTTCGCCACTCTCTCATCTTCATCTTTTTCGCACCACTTGAACCTGAATGGCAGCATCCTTGAATCTTTGATCAATTCAGTTACAGAGCTTTTACAGCTCTTTTATGCAAGGTTGAGCAGAAATGCTAGTTAAACAAACTGAGGCTATGATTAATCAGTTTTAAATTACCCTGTTAGAAAATCTCTGGCACACCTATTCTGCCCATCTCTGTATCTCCATCTCTCTGTCTCTCTCATCTATTTATCATCTTTTTATCATCTCCCTTCACATGGACATAATATAGATTCTGCCCCTTCTTCCCCCCCCCCCACCAAAAAAGGGTATCAAATAAAGAGGAATGTGTCATCTAGTATTTCAATGTCCAAGGGACTGGAGACATTTGGCAGAATTCTTCATAGAAAATCTCTGAATATTTATTTTATTATATTTTAGTAGTTACACAGTACAGCAGAGCTTGTTAGAAAATTTTATAAAATGTGAAAATATAGTAATATTGAAACACAACCTTACATTCTGTTGTATTGTAATTTCCATCTAGTTACATGTAAAGATCTGCTAATTTCTCTTTTAAGTCCTTTCCGAGATAAATTGGCAATTTTATGTTATTTTTTTTGCTGACAGGTGAAGGACCCCAAGGTAATTCTCACTGTTGCAAAGTTTCTTTTGTCAGCTTATAAAAGCACACATTTTGAGAGCAAAATAGCACAAGGATGATTGTACTTTTCCCACTTTATTATGTTTGTTCTATTTCCTAGGTTGAATTCTGCAGCTTTCATTTAGTAAGTCTTATTTTGTCTGGGCTGCTGGCCTGTAACAATAAGGAACTGAATTTGTAGAAAATCTCAGCTTCCTACCACTATGTTCCCTCTTTTATATTCAGTTGAATTTCTGCTGGTTATCCCAACAAATATTAGTTTTCACACTTTCCCCCCAGCTTGTATATTTTCTTCTTGCTTTGATATTTCTATTTCCTAAGAAAATAAATCAATAAATCCATACATATTTATTGGTACTGGCCACGAAATCACAATACATATTATCTTTAGCTATTTATCAGATGTAAAAGAAAACAGTTGACAACTGTAATATGTATTCCTCAGATTACATTCCTCCTGTATTCCTAATTCTTCTATTGTCCATCCTTAATATTTACTTTAATCAGCCAGAATAAGAGAATTTGCATGTAAGTAGCAAAATACATACAGAAAATCTGTATACATGGAATGGCTATTATATGTAGAATGCAAATATATCTTATATTCAGTGAAAACCTATCAACCTGGAACAAGCTGAATATGAAGTACTAATTTCTTCACTGGATGTCTTCAAAAAGAGACTAGATGGTGATCCATCACAGATGCTGTTGTAGGTCTGGCACTTTGGAAGTAAGGAAGTTGGAGTAATTTTCTCTAATGTCTCTTCAAACTCCAATAATTATGATTCTTATCATTAATAATCAATAACTGTCACGATTTTAGAGTAATCATATAACTTTCAGAGCAAAATACAGTAGTAACATTTCATTTAAAGTGCATTTTCACTAAACCAATACCACTTTTATCATCAGTACGTCATCATCTTCATTCTGAACCAATCCATTGCAGGATGAAGGACACTTCATTGAAAGTTATGGTTTGTAATCTATCACGCTGGGTCCAATGTGAGTAGTAATTTTTTAATGACTTCCCAGATTAAGACTGAGAGTATATAATTGGCCAAATTATTGGTTTCCATGCCAAAGGAAAAAAAATGAATCTGGGTTTCTCTATTCTTAATCCATTATCTGAACCATCACACAACCCTTGCTCTCAGTACTAGAAAATATTAATATATAAATTAATATTATCAACAGAAAAGAAATATAATGGAGAGCCAATTTGGTCTAGTGCACAGGTCTGCAACCCGTGGCTCCGGAGCCACATGCGGCTCTTTCAGCCATCTCCTGCGGCTCCCAGTCCTCTGCCATGTGCAGTCCCCCCCCCCAAAAAAAGTGGGACTAAAAAATTTCAACCAATCAATTCAAATATGCAGGGTCAGTGTATATCTCACCTTGGCTCCACTCTTCAGTGAAACCCTGTTCTGTGCATATGCGCATGTACGTGCATGCGCACACATTTTTTGCGGCTCCCAGTTTTTCCTTTTGTGAGGGAACCAGTTCCGAGTGGCTCTTTCACTGTTTCAGGTTGCTGACCCCTGGTCTAGTGGTTAAGCTATCAGGTTAGAAACTAAAAGACTGTGAATTCGAGTCCTGCCTTAGGCATGAAATGTATCTAAATGACATTGGGCCAGTCACTCTTTCTCAGCCCAACTCACCTCACAGGTTGCTACTGTGAGGAAAATAGGAGAAGGAAGAATAGATAGATAGATAGATAGATAGATAGATAGATAGATAGATAGATAGATAGATAGATATTATTATTGTAGAAAAGGGATGTCAAACTGCCGCCTCGTTGGCTGGATTCGTCATGCCGAAACTGCACTCACCCCATTGCCAGCAATGGAAAAAAAGTTGTGATATATTGCGACATGTCACATGACCTTGCTGTAGAACCTTCTTTTTTGGTTTGTTTGTATGTTCCAAATAATGCTGTATGATTTTCAACAAACCTGAACTAACTGTAACAATAGATATTTCACACTTTTGTGCCTTTATATTAGTAGTGCTAAAGATTGGAGGGATTGTGAATCTAGAATAGGCCCACTGTATTATGAATGGTTCCTCCATTTTTAAAATTTCCTAAACTCTCTGCAATAGTGGAGTCAATATAACTTTTGAAATTGCCTGTCTGTTTCATGTTGTATCATGTTTTTTTTCAGAAGTTAAGTTCTGCTGCTTTCAAATGCAGTTTAATTCTAAGTTAGTGTTATTAGAAGCACTACATTAGTTACAGCTGAGTGGTTTGGGAACAACTTTTTTTTCTTTTAACACAGCAAGACTCAGAATTATAGAGTTTGAAATTTCCAGTTTTACAGTCAATAAAGCTCATTATAATTAAAGACTACTCATGCAAGCTGGAACTGGGTTGCTAATTCGGAAACAAGTACTCCAGACAAAACACTTTATAGATTCCTGTGATAAATTTCACTATGTTTTACACACACACACACACACACACATCTTCCTTCAAAACTATTCAGGAGACATCTCAAGGATAAGAAAGATAAGTTACCTGTAAAATATATTATTTCTATATTTTTGCCCAACATATTATTTTCCCCTGAAAACACTGAGGATTGCAAATTTGAGAAGTCCTTGTATGATAGATCAGCTTGTTTACTGTTGTAATCAGCAACTTTAGAAAAAGATAATCTTTATCTCCCTGTGTATAAACTGATAAAGATATTTTCTAGTTGAAGAAAAAATCAATCTGAAGAGTGTTGGGAGCTAACAGTTACAATTATGAAGATTAAGTCCATGATTCCTGTTGCCAGATGCATTTCTTGTAACTTCCTTAGAACAGAGACAGAAGCAACCACCCATCAACATCACTGTGTCCAATGGCATCTTAGTCCTTGGTAAAGTTCCCGTGATTTTTTAATTCAAACGATCTTCTTAATTGTAAACCAAAAGTAAATAAATAGCACGCTGTAAAGAAAAATATCAGGACTGATATTGTTTGACTTATGAAAATCCCTTTGGGACAGCCTTTGACTCCATAATTTTTCTTAGAAAAGGAAAAAAAATGTTCAAGGTCTCAGATTGTTTGGAAGGGCACAAATATGTACATCTATATAGTCAGAAATAAAACAAAAGTAAACCCGTGTTGTATAAAGAAATGGGTCTGGGTAGGATGCTGTCAGTCAGTGTGACTTCAAACAATTGACCCTTTTGATTTCTTATAAATGAAGTCATGGAAGTCATTTTGTAACAAGTTCTCAAATCTTAAATTTGCTCACTTGATCAAAAATCCCTACTAATAAAAATGCTGAGAAACTGAATGTATTATTAGTATAAGCTTTTTTTGAGTAATAGTGGGTTATAAGTGTAATCTCTATGTTAATAAATTCTTATTCATTATACATAATCATTGTGCTGCGTGTTGTATTGCAAATCACGAAAACACTCCAGGAAAAAGATAAGTTTTTATAAATGGACTTGTTATTAGGAAACCTGAAAATGAAAAATAGACAACAAAGCCACTAAAATTCTTTAACAATTAATATGCAGTGACATGTATCACTCCACTAGATAATTCCACTTTTATTTTGTGAAATTTTGAGAAAGCCATGGAAATTCGTTAATAATCAAGAGCAGATAATAAGGAATCTCCATTATCCCTAGGTAGGGGGTACAGAAACAAGGGTTTGAAGGATCTGAATTTCAAGATATTTGGAAAACACCTACAACTTATAAATAGTTTTGAACATTATTTCCTGTGTCAACTATTTAAATCATACATTCCCATTTAGCAAATTTAATTTGGAAACATTTAATTTGGAAACTTCAGAGTTTCCAGGCTTTGAAAATGTCAATGACCACTAGATGACTGCAGAGAAATACAAGAATGTATTTCCCATCTGTATTATTTTTACAAATAACTCAAGATGCTGAACATATCCAATGCACCTTGCTCCTCCTTATTTTTCACACAACAGAAACCTTGTCAGTTCAGCTGGGCTGATAAAGAGTGACTGGCTCAAAGTCATCTAGCTGGTATTTATGCCCAAGACAGGACTTGCTTTTTAATAATTGCTTCGAGATTTTGCAGCTTAGATCCGTCTCCTTATATGATTCTTACAACAAAATACATGCATCTGGAATATATCTTTTGCTTAGAAGAACTTATGATGCAAACAGCTTAAGGCTCAATAGTATTCTTTGCCAGGTCCACCTGGAATTAAATCAAATTATTTTACCCCAAGGCCATTGGTGCGTTCTGAGCCAGCTCCAGTAATAATAGACAGAACTCATCTAAAGTATAATAGGTTTATATGTCTCTATTTGTCTCAGGATTCATTAGAATGGTAGGTAGGAAAATAATTAATTGCTTCATATGGGCTAGTTTTGATCATCCACTCACAATTTAGCATGCCAAAGATCTTTAATCACATCATCTCTGGGGAAAATGATCTTCTCAAAAGGCTCTTAACCTTTGGTGCTTGGCACCAGTAATCAGCTATTCTAGCTGTTACACAGCTTTGGCAACTGCTGTTTACGCCATACCATAAACGCTGCCCTATTCCCACAGAAGAGGAGATGAGAAGGAGGAAATTCTCTTTTGCCTTAACTGCTGATCAGTGGCTGCAATAGAATTTGAGAGCAATTAAAGTTTCATGAAAACTACTAGAAATTTGCCAGAAGGATGTGATAGAATCAAATCTTAATGTAAAGAGTCTGTGTACGTAACAAGAAGTCAAAAGTCAGTTAAAGAAACAAACATAGGCCTCTCCAGGAACAAACGTGCAGAAATCAGAAGAAGCAATAAGTTGCTGTCAGACCCAGGGGGACCAATCAGGAAATCAACAAGCTCTTTGTCTAAGGAGTGAAATTTTCACAAAACTTTACCACTTAGAAAATATTGCAACCAACGGTTGCACCAGAAATACATGGAGGCAGAGAACTGTGGGGTAGAAATACATGAATAATGTATAATGGCTAATGAATAATGAAGGGTGACCTAAGGGAAACAGCCTAAATAGATATGCAATAAAACTGGAAAGTAGTTTACCTGCTGACATAATATTTAAGGAAAGATAATATTTGAGCAAGTCAAAAGCTCAAAGGAGAAGATTTGGCAGGGTTTCATTCTCTATTAAAATGGGGTGGAGAAGGAAAACTTGAAGGTAAAAGGGAATAGCTTGGCAACAATGAACCATTGAAGGAATTAGAAACAGGTTGCTATGACCATGGAAAGAAAAGGAAAAAAAAATCCAACTGCTACAGAGATCGGGAGAGTGTCTGGCAGGTTACCAGTTCAGAAGAGTGTGAGGAGCAGTGGAGAATAGAAACATGGACTGTGTTAGATAGGCTAGGAACCCCAAAACTGAGATCAACCAGTAAAATAAAGGAGTATGAGGAAAGCAGGTCAATCAATCAATCAATCAATCAATGAATAAATAAATAAATAAATAAATAAATAAATAAATAAATAAATAAATAAATAAATAAATAAGACTTTTGCAGACCTAACAGGTGAATACTCAACATGTGTATTGTGCCCTTAAATGTACTGCTCAATTTGCAGCAAGAGACAGTACTTTAGAATGGGCCTGTCTATGAGTGAATATAATACAGCTCTGCACCTCTGATTTGCTTTTAACTATTTGCATGTCTAATTGTTTCTTATCAGTAATAAAACTATTACTGTTCATGACATCATTAATGCTTTATTGAATTTTGCAAGAATAGGGGTAGGAAATTTATTCTCCTGTCCTTTTTTTTTTTTTTTTTGGAAGCATTGCTTGCATTGGAGCTGGGAAGGATCCACAATTGAATTTCCCAGATCAGACTCAGGACTGCTTTCTGCTGTAAAATAAAAGTTTGCGACAACTGTAGATATGAGATTGATTGATTTATTATTGTAAGAAAGCATGATTTAAAAAAAAATGAAAAACATATATTTTTTTTTATCTTGCAGTTATTTTAACTGTAAAATATCCTTGTTGATATATGTGAAATCAGATAAGATTAAAGGATTGAATTAAAAATGAAATTAGTCTTGTAATATGCAATTTTAGCTTTACTTATTGTATCCTATGTGATTTTCCTCTGCTTAATTTAGAGAACATTTAATTTTTAGAGAAAATTGATCTTTATTTTTTTTTAGAGGGAAAGGGGGTACATCGGTGTAAATTTCAGTTTGGATTTTTTTCCCTTTAAAGAAAAGAATAGACTAAATCACAATATATTGAAACTCTTTGGATGGCCAAAAGAGTGTATGTTCATACAGTTGTTAATATGTTCACACTTTTCAAGACTGTTTGCATGAATTCTGCTCTGAATTCCTGAACTGACTTTTAAACACTAACTTTTCTGGGGGCATAGTACACCATACATTCAGATATGTATGATTTGTTAGATTTCTTTCCATAAAAATGCTGTATGTTCAGATAAATATTTGTACAGATTTTCACTCAAAATGCCCTAAAAGGTAATCAGTGCATTGAATTCCTAATGGAGGGCTTATGTATGTACCCACATCTCTTGTTAACTGAGGTCTAGAAAAGTGTGAATACTTGTATACTTCCAAGGTACTATGCATATTAGTTTGGTGAAAGTGATATTTTGAATTCAAGCAGCATTAAAATATTATTCACAAAATTTACCTCTATTCTATATTGTGTATGTATGAATCCTAGAAAGTAGTGGTCCACTAGAACTATTGCAATTGACAGCATAAGTAATTATTGCTATGTTCCATCTCTAAGGAGATTATTTTGTTGGAAATGGTCTAGGAAATAATGTGATAAATGTCATCAGAAGAATTTTCTAATAAAGATATGGCTACAAACGGTTTATGAAATTGCCTATCAAGTTTCAGTTAACTGGAAACAGTTATAAATGCAGTTTCAATTTTAACAGGCCAACTAAATATTAATTTGTCACACATTGCAAATACTTTTAGAAGCAACCCTGCTTTCTATAGATATTGACATGCTGAGTGAATACTTCTAAAGAGCTTAGGGTTGTAACATGTCAGTTATATTCAGAAATATAATTCCAATCATTTTGTAAAATAAGTAAGATTCATTTTGATGCAATGAATTATTATGAATTTTACACTGTGCTGAATATATAAAATAACATGTATCATAAAATGTTTCAGTACATTATTTAATATATTAGCTGATAAATGAATTTATTGCAAATGAAATTATATTTCCTGTGTTAACGTGCAAGTAAGAAACCTGATTAATAGTAACCCTAACCCTAACCCATATACAGATGAAAAATGAGTTACTATTTGAAGACAAAAAATAGTTAAATCATATCACCAAACATTCTTTAAAAGGGATGTACTTAGCTAACAAAGTTCATGAACTTGAAGGCATTCTTTAAGAGTTGCTACTGTACAGAAGAAGTTAATTAGATATAAAAGTGTCACTTTCAGTGAATATCATGTCTAAATGTTTAAGTGGAAATAGTACATTAGTTGAGAAATTTACTCCACTATTCTTATTAGGCATAAGTAAAGGTTTGGTCATAAATGATAATACTTAATCAGACCTATTAATGATTTATAACATCAGTTTGAGATTTGATTCATTTTTAAAATAATGACCATGAGCTACAATAAGAACCACTAAATGGACAATTCTACTTCACTTTTTCCAAAATTAACCGTGTACTTTTTTAATGAAAGAGATAACAGGGAGGTAAAACAATGGAACAAGAATCCATACTAATTTTCTACCACAGATTAGGTGGAAAAATGTTCAAATATCATTTGAGATACATTTCAACTGAGAGAAAAAATGAATGATATATTCAAAAGCTACACTGAATATGAGCTGATGCATGCCATAAATTGCATAGGGAAGAGTTGGCTTCTAGGGCAGGACAATTTCTTCGATTTATGGTACTCAACAGTGATGCTAGTTTGATGAACATGATATACAATCTCAATTTCATGGGTATGAGTTATCAAGCTGTTACCATACCTCATCTGTTGTGCCAAGGGTGGGGTGGGGGGAACTAATGGAGAAGCAGTAGAGACTGAAATGTAGTTATCTTGCAAAAACTCACATTAATTTTGCAGCATGAAAAGTGATAATGACAAACTTTCTTTCTACATACTATCTACTGATAAAGCTTCATTCCTCTAGCTCAAAGAATTACTCAGCTGTAAGAGGTTATGTGACAATGGAAGTAGGCCTAACAGCCTGCCTCAAAGCTTTTTCTCATCTATATTCTCATCTAATACACACCTGTCTGCAAACTGACCTGTCTGTCTATGACAGGGGTGTTAAACTGCTGGCCCGTCGGCTGGTTTCATAATACCTAAGCCTCTCCCACCCCATTGCTGGCAATGCAAAAAGAGTTGCAATATGTTGCAACCTGTCACGTGACGTGGTGAGTTTGACACCCATGGTCTATGATAATGTTACCTTTTGCAGCTGCAAAACTCAGAGACTTCAGCAATAAGAAACCTATGCCAGCTAGTTTTTGAGCAATTCTCACACCTTTCTGTGGCAACCTGGCAAATATAGAGTAGTAGTAGCAACAAAGAACTCTATAAGTTTGCATCACATTGGGACATTCATTAGGATTCTTTCTTTCTCACTTTTTAAATAAGGACTTATGCTTGCCAACCTTTAACGAAAGCATGTCAAGTCTGGCACTCAAGAAAGCAAGTCATCAAAGCGTTATTCTAAAGCAAGTCTGACCTGTTTTTATGCTTGCCCAGTAAAGCAAATGATCAGAGGAATAATATACTCTTTTATCTTTATGATCTCTGGTGTTTTTTTTTTTGAACTCTGGAAACTATATATTTGACAAGGAATGTCAAAAGAAAGAATGTCAGGTGGCATTCTCATTGCACAGTGATTTCCTCACCCATTGTCATTATCTATCTTAAAAGAGGAACAGGAAAAAAAATATTTCAAAAATATACAGGATGAAACAAAGCTATTTTGCTGAAGGGTACAAGAAATGGATCACAGTCCCAAAGCAAATAATGCTAACTTGGTATCCTGAATCTCGCATTCAAAGAGGATTTTGATTCCCTATAAACTACCCAAAAAGTCATGAGAACTTTGAGGGAGGAACAGGGAAGGCAAAGGTTCATACTGAATCTCACTGAAATATAAAAGAGCCCCTTTTTCTACCCATTCTTTTCAATTTCTGCAGTTCATTTTATATATTATTTCCCAACACTTATAAAATAGAGTGGTGTAAGGTTGTTGTTGTTGTTAGCTGCGAAGTCGTGTCCGACCCATCGCGACCCTATGGACAATGTTCCTCCAGGCCTTCCTGTCCTCTACCATCTTCTGGAGTCCATTTAAGCTCACGCCTACTGCTTCAGTGACTCCATCCAGCCACCTCATTCTCTGTCGTCCCCTTCTTCTATTGCCCTCGATCTTTCCCAGCATTAGGCTTTTCTCCAGTGAGTCTTTCCTTCTCATTAGGTGGCCAAAGTATTTGAGTTTTAGCTTCAGGATCTGGCCTTCTAAAGAGCAGTCGGGATTGATCTCCTCTAGGACTGACCGGTTTGATCGCTT
Source organism: Vipera ursinii (assembly GCF_947247035.1). Lineage (NCBI taxonomy): Eukaryota > Metazoa > Chordata > Lepidosauria > Squamata > Viperidae > Vipera > Vipera ursinii. The sequence continues at coordinate 47,062,159 of NC_139514.1, read as the reverse complement.
TGCAGTCCAAGGGACTCGCAGGAGTCTTCTCCAGCACCATAGTTCAAAGGCCTCAATTCTTTGGCGCTCAGCCTTTCTTATGGTCCAACTTTCACTGCCATACATTGCAACTGGGAAGACCATAGCCTTGACTATACGCACTTTTGTTGACAGGGTGATGTCTCTGCTTTTTAGTGTGCTGTCTAGATTTGCCATGGCTTTCCTCCCCAGGAGCAAGCGTCTTTTAATTTCTTGGCTACAGTCCCCATCTGCAGTGATCTTGGAGCCCAGGAAAATAAAATCTGTCACTACCTCCATTTCTTCCCCATCTATTTGCCAGGAATTGAGAGGGCCAGATGCCATGATCTTGGTTTTCTTAATGTTAAGTTTCAACCCAAGTGGTGTAAGGATCGCTTTACAAAATATGCTTTTTGCTACAGAGCTCCTTTAATCTAGATTTTGGAATCAAGTTCCTTTAAGAATCGACAACATTTTCTGTCTTCCAGGTAATTCTCTTTTAAAATATCCAGCCATCCCCCCATATTTTAAGAACTGGTAGCATATAGAACACTACATAAACTTTGGAAACTTGTGAGACTTTTAATTTTTGTTTTAATTTATTATGCCTGTAAATATTATTCAATCAATCAATTCTTTTCTTTGGTCGTATTGAGCAGAATAAATGTTGCTCAGTTTTATTTACAACACAAAATGTTATGATCATCATAACTGAAATACATACATACATACATACATACATACATACATACATACGTACTCACCATTTTTGTTGTGAATAATGCTGTTTTGAGATCTTTTTTTAAGTAATTTGAATGTTTAATCTCCTTGGAAAAGAAGATACTGTTTTTTATCCCTTCTGGGCTGCCAAAATAAGATCGTCACAGAACATGATCCATAAACCCATTATGTGCTTGCTGTTCTTGTTTGGTCATTCTAGATTTTTGCTGCCCAGACCTCATGTTCCTGTCATTCTTATAATGCTTTAGAATCTTTAACATTTTCTTTTAATTGCATTTTTTCACTTTTTTATGGTTGCTAGGTAGCAGACAATGTTATTGGTTGCTAGGTAGCCGGGGTTGTTAATTTGTATGGATCTTCCTTAGATCCCCATGGGATTCCAGGTTTCACAATCATGATAAGATGTCATATATCCTTTGACCTCTTGTGAATAAATCTGAAACTGCAAATCTCAAGCATAAGAACTAAACTCCCTTATACCCTTATCATAAGTGTGAATTAAAGAAAGCTTGAGAAGAAATTAACACCTCATTTTCTTGACAGGGACTCATCCTTTATCACTGAAGTAGTTTAATTTCTGTAGAGTCAGTTGAGCCTGCAAATCCTATCAATTGAAATGAATGTATTCTATAACCCTGTCTTGCCTCTTTATTGCCCAGTTCTTGAAATTAGAATATTCAGTTATTAAACCTTTTGTTGGCCACAAACCTTGTCTCGAAGTGTAAACTGTGAGGGAAGCATACGAAATTATATGCTGTGATTCATAAGCAAGTAAACTTTTACTTTCTGCTTAGTAACCGATTTTGAATTTTGTATGTATGATTAAAATCCTTTCTCCTTCATGCTTGTTCGATAATTCTCAGATATGTTAGTTTCCTTGGAGAACAAGGTTTGTATATAAAACAATGTTTTCTTAAACAAATGGAAGCAAAACTGTTTGCATTTCTTGTATAAACCATTTTCCATATCAGTAAAGAGAATCGCAAAGAACACAGAAACATATCTTTAAAATGATTTCAAAACTTATCTGTTCAGTGTGGGTTCTTTTAGCCCTCAAGCATTCTTTTCAATCCTTTAGTTTGTTAGAGGATGAGGCAAAGTGCAGATTGAATCAGGCACTTCAGGGAATTTGTAAAGATGAAAGCATAAGTTTCCAGTAATCTAATTCAACTAGATTGTGGCAGGAGCTGAATAGTTTAATTAAATGAAAAATATTGACTTATCTTTAGGGTACACCTTTGCATACTCTATTTTGCATAACACTTTTGAAACATCTTCTGTGCTATTCTCATGTGCCTGGTATTCTGTTCCAGTTTATATACTTCTCATAATAGTATTATGGATTTAAAAATGTCTCACACTAATCAATCAAATTGAAACAGGTTTATGTAGTAAGTTTAATTTGTAAAATTTCCCTACTTAAAATACCTTTCTGAATTTGTTCATAGAGTAGCTATAGTTTTTTTAACTTAAACATTAACTTATTTGGGGAAAACTTTATTTAAAACTAGATCTACCTATATGTAGAGCTAGTTTGGTGTAGTGGTTAGACCAGGGGTCTTCAAACTTGGCTCTTTTATGACTTGTGGACTTCAACTCCCAGAATTCCTCAGCCAGTGTGCCTGACTAAGGAATTCTGGGAGTTGAAGTCTACAAGTCATAAAAGGGCCAAGTTTGAAGACCCCTGGGTTCGACCATTCTCCCTTAGGAACAAAGGCAATGGGTCTAGGACCACCCACCACTGGCTCATTGCCACCAGCTAGCTGCCACTGCCTCACCAATGGTAGTGTGGAAGACCATAGTTATTTTTGAGGAGTTTAGTGACGTATTTTGATCTCTCCTTCATATTAAGAAAGGTTAGAGCACATTTAGAGCTAACCTGCTGTTTTTTCCACTCTTGTTGAATAAAGGAGAAGGGGAAAAAAATCTTCACATAGTTGTAAACTCATGAAAATCTGTTTTTCAGTTCCCATCCCAGAGTCACATGCCACCTAGACAATGACAGATCTTACAGTCACATGACCGTAGCATTGCCATGAAGTCATGGTGTCAGGTTTTGATAAAAACCTTGAGGCTGTTGTTCTTTGGGAGTTTTGTTCAGAACCTAGCACTGGATATTGTGGGAACTAGCTGCCTTAGAGGTATCTCTGTTGTCATTATTACGGAGCTCCTGGCAGCTTGTCAGGAAATTGGATATCACTTTGCTTGATATGTATGCTTTTTAAGTTATGCTTTTAAATCTGTTTGTTTGATCTAATAAGAAATCTTAAAATCATTTTATTTACTGGTGTGCTTATTGTCTCTGGATCCAAAGAACTAATTGCCTATGCACCTGATCACTACCCTGACTCTTGGCAAAAGAGCACCGGGGAGTCATAATTCTCTTAATTGCTATCTGCTCTTTAGCTAGGCAAAAGCTGATGATACTTAGAGCCAGATACACAAGGGGGGAAAGTTAGCACTTGTCCTTCTATGGTCAACAGTATGGTTTCCAATAGTATGGTTTTCAATAAATTAACCTACTGTACACCGGCACTGGGTGTCATATGTCTCTCACTTAGCCTTAGAATCAGAAATACAAGGAAGAGAAGTTAGCACTGTGTGTGTATGTATATACAAAGAAAAAAAAAGATGAAAAACATTTATGCAGATCAAAGGAGATTTTCCTGTTACACACATAGTATCTTCTTTCTTTGGGAGTTAGTCAATTTCCAATACAGATGTTTAGAAAAGAAAAGCTGTGAACTGGATTGATAGCAAACAGAAGTTTTAAAGTAGTTTAAAAGTATGAATTTTAAGAACAAATAACTGGAACACAAGAAATGTGTAGCAGGCATTTCCCACAGATTTTATAATCTACATTTCCTTTTACCCTAAATTATCCAAAAAGCTATTAGTGCTATATTGTTTTCTGTTTTATAAGTAACACTACTCAGATATTTATGCGTGAGACTTCTATTACACAATCATTGTATTTCATGCTGAGTATTTTTTCAGACAGTATCATTTTCATTGCAAATTGTCCGTGTTTTCCATTGTTTTAACTCTGCTTCTTTTATGTAAAAAGTCCACAAGAGCTGGAAACAGAAAGTAGCTGTAGGCTTTTTTCCTGCTGCTAGAAGCCATCTAACTAGAAATGCACTTCACAAATCTAAATGCTGCTTTTATCCTGTGCAAGTGACTTACATCTATAAAATGTCATGGAAATAGCATTAGTTCAGCGTAGCCATGCTCTGGCTTATACTGTACAGTAAATGCTTCCTTCCACTAACCTAAGATCATTTTTCTCTTTCATAATTACAAATCTTAAACAGAATGAGGTTACATACATGGACAAATTTTAAGTGGATGTTATTAATCAGCTTAATATTGGGGATAAGACAAAAACTTGCACAAAACCCTGGCTCCCATGTGTTTCTATCATGTGGAGTTAAAATGTACCATTGGATATTTGTTTGTTTGTTTACTCATTAATTTATCCTACTTTTCACACATGCCTGTAGTATTCTGTTCAATTTTATCTACTTATTATACTAGTACTATGGATTTGAAAGTGTTTACTAATAAATCTGAAACAAGTTTATCAAGTACCTTTAATTGGAACATTTTAACTTCTTGAATATATATTTCTGTATTTGATAATAAAATAGCTATACTTTTTGAATTAGATATTAACCATTACTTTCATTAAATTGCAGAATGTGATGATACTTTAATTGCCTCAGCAGGGATAGTGGATTATTGCCTCATTGGCCAATAGCAAAAATATAATTGCCCAGCTCTTTGAACTACAATTAATATATCCATTGCAAGTGACAAACACCATATGGGAAATTACAAAGGATACTCCATGATGCCTTGATCGAAGATTTTCCCAGTCTGCTCCAAAACCTGATCTAGTAGTGGTTAAAGCACCAGACTAGAAATCTGGAGACTGTGAGTTCTAGTCCTGCCTTAGCCACAAAAGCCAGGTGGGTAATTACTCTTTCTCAGCACAACTCACCCCGCAGAATTGTGCTTATGGGGACAATTGGACTAGGAAGATAAGACTTTTTTATTTAACTTTTTGATTTTACTTTTTATTTATTTGTATCCCTACCTTTAGTGATTTGTAAAAATAATTAAGGTGGGATACAAATAAATAAAAAGCAAAGTTAAAAAGTTAAATTAAAAAAGTCTTACCTCCATGAAAATAACTAGTACAAATCATTGCCTGAAGGAGCAGAGAATGAGCTGAAATGTGTGCAAGCAGGAAAGTGATCTCTATTGATCAACTAGCTGAATTAAGAGAATAAACCTTCCCAGTGATAGGCACAAATGAGGCAGTCCTGTTTAAAGATTTTGAAATTTTATTGCAATCTTTAAATTTCTTCATAATACACATTCTATTATTGAATTGTTAAGTGATGCCAAATACTTTTATATTTAAAAAGATCTCTTTGGATTGTGTACACCAGCATCAAAATTTCTTTCATGATTTACAATATGATTCTTTTCTGATTCAAACAGTTTATTAAGTGTCATGTTCTATATTTAAATTACTGAAATCACTCAATAAGATTAAGGTAAAGGTAAAGGTTCCCCCGCACATGTATGCTAGTCGTTTCCGACTCTAGGGGCCGGTGCTCATCTCTGTTTCAAAGCCGAAGAGCCAGCACTTGTCCGAGGATGTCTCCGTGGTCATGTGGCCAGCATGACTAGACGCCAAAGGCGCACAGAATAAGATTAAATGACACTATATTACCCAGGATAGGTGATTAATGCTATAAAAGCATCCAGTCTTTTAATGCTAATCCTTTAATTTTTGGTTGTCATGAATTGATATTTTTTCCCAGTGAGAATTTCAATTTGCAAGCATGGCAGTAAGAAATGCAAACTGCCAGTTATGTTTAATATGTGATTGAAAAATGACTGGATTATGATGTAATTCAATCTCTATACATGTATTTATCTGCCAAGTTTATTAGTTAGCATGTTCAACCATATTGTAAAACAGTTTTAACTGTGGTTTACCTATTGATATCTAGGTTACCTCAACTGCAATAAGGATATTTATCTAACATGAAAAGACTTTTGTGAAATTCTTCAAATAATTCTGAATGGACATCTTGAAATCTACTCCAACATGTTAAATCAAGTGAAACTCAAAGAATACTTGGAGGATTGACAACATATACTTATGTCATATATTAACTGAGTTGATGACTTGCTTTCTTTACAAACATATGCCAAAAAATTGAAGTGTAAGGAATAAAATAAGTTGGCAAACAGATTTTTCTGGAATTGTTGCCATGTAATTATACTGATCTCTATTTGTGCCTTCATGGAAAAATAGCACAAATGTGCTATTCCATAGCTTGGATTAGGTTTCAAAAGAGGTGTTAAAGCACAGGTATTGTCCCTGGGTGCAACCCCTTAAGGGAGTAGTGTCTTTTCCTGAGATTGCACCACCGAAGTTACTATTTGATCCTGAAAAAGGATATGGCTTGTTTACCAAGTTGCAAACAGATATTCACACCCCCACATCCTCCAAAACACTTTGTAAATTGAATCTAAAGCAGGCATGTCAAACTCACAACATCACGTGACGTCGTGCGACATATCACGACTTTTCCCCCATTGCTGGCAATGGGGTGGGCGTGGTTTCAGTATGATGCATCTGGCCCACGAGCCAGCAGTTTAACACGCCTGATCTAAAGTATTGCACACCCTTTAAATTAATTTATCAATTAAAAAACCCTAATAAATAATCCCCCTCCAAAAACCCCTCATAGTTTTAAAAGAGGTTAACATGCTTGATGGATGATGATATAGTAGACTGATTTTTGAATATTTTCTTATTTCCTTAAATAATGCTTCAGTGGCCTTGTTCTTACCTATTTCTGTCAAGTCATCTTCCTTAGTCCCTATAGCCTGTCTGGTACTCTGAAAACGTGCAGATTGTACACTTACATGTTTTTCCTCCAAAACATATTAATTTTGTCCAATCTTTTTTCCCCAAATACCATAAGTAGGTATAAAACTGCATTCAATTATTTTTCCCCACATATATGAGAGCAGTAAATAGTTGTGATTCCGAACAGGGAGATCAAATTTATATCCTTAGAATCTCAGTTTCTCAGTTATACTACTTCTTTTTTTGTCTATTTTGTTACTTTTAAATTTTTTTCTTATATTTGATAAATACATGTAGACCCTCCTAAAATGTGCTTCAAATGTGATAAACAAAAACACATTCTTTTTTTCTCTGTAAGGTTTTCCTTCTATGTTTTAATATGATACCACAAGACAGAAAGAGGAGTGAGATTTAGTCCCTTGGGATGTTTTACTGTTATAATGGAATTAATAGACCTGATCAAATGAATGATTCATGAAGGCTACATTGCTTGACAAAGCCTCCCAGCTGACTTCAGCACAGAACAAGAAAGTTTTGGCAATTATAGGTATTATCTTTTCTTTGGATCATTATTCTTGTCTTCATTGTTATTATCATCAACTAGGGGGAAACAAACTTTTCTGAATACAGTTTTTTTAAAAAAAAATAATAATAATATTCCTAACAATATTATGAATAAAATTGAATGCCAAGTTTTTCACCTTCTTAGTAATGTGAAAAACAGAAAACAAGTTTGCAGTATGAAACCTGGCATTCTTCAGTGAAACTGAAAAGCAAAATAACTTTTTATAAAAAGTAATGGCAAAAATTTCTGTGCTTTGTCTACTCACATCTACAGAGTCAATCAGTAGCAGACAATGTTTGTGTCACAATAAATGTTTGTGTCTTAAAATGAATACTTAATACTAAGACCTCCACTGTATGGCTATTATGATTGTGCATGTTAAATAAAAAGAAAAAAATAAAGAAAGGGAAACAAAAAGAAAGAGAAAAAGGAAAAAAAATGCTATTTAGTTTGTTTTTTCTGCCTTTACCAAATGTTGGTGTTTATGAATATTTAGACTCCCTTAGAAATGTTTTCATTTGCTGTGCTGTATGTATGTGATGTAGTATATATTGTATGTACGTGAAATATTTTTAAATTTGGTTAAAATCTGAATATATTTAATGTGTCACTGCTATATTTTCAAAATTGAATGTTTCTCCCCTGGTGTAAAATGTATTCTTGTTGCTATAAGCATGTATGTTATAAAATTAGATTTGTTGTTGATGTTTTTTGGGGATATGCCTATTAATTAAAATCTTGCCGTTCTAAAGTTTTTTTCTTAGATGATAATTGGTGCCAATTTGAATAAATAATTTATCTTGAGTAATATATAATTTTTAACAATTGTGATTAATCCTAACTAAGATGGATTTAGACTCCTCTATCTTTCAAGATCTCTTGATTTTTTCCCCTCATATTTGACATAGTTATTATAGTCAGAATGTTTCTGAGTTTATTATATGTCTGAATTTGTTCTGAACTTTGGCAAACTAAATAAAGTCTTTCAAAGTATGACTGAAAAAAATATGCACAATACCATGACTCTGAAGTATGGTATCTTTGAGTTTATTCATGAAGACTATGTCTAATGATTTGGAATATCAAAAATCTAAAGATTAAATAATAGCCTTCTTTTATTTTTTGGACTATCGATATTCATGTTTTTTAAGAAATGCTGTATATTAATACTTTCATACTTTCTCTTCAGCAGTGATAAAATATATAATTCTAGTGCTGGAGACAATGAACAAGTCTTATTTATCTCTTAGAATTATTTTATAAAATGATTGGCTCACAAATTTTAGTGACTAGAATACATATTTTTTCTTTCTGACATAGACTGAATTTTGTGCATTCCTTTGATCCAATTCTAGATGATTTTGTCACCCAACAGATGACTGGCAAGTTAATGTTTCCCCTCCGGGTGAGATTCAAGGTGCTGGTAATGACCTTTAAAGCCCTACATGGCATGGGTCGGATTACCTACGGCAGCACCTGCTGCCAGCGTCAACCTCCCTCCGTCCAGTGCGCTCCCACAGAGTGGGCCTCCTCAGGGTGCCTCCAATCAGAGAATGTCGATTGGTGGCCCCCAGGGGGAAGGCGTTCTCTGTGGGCATGCCAGACCTATGGAACCACTTTCCGGTTGAGCTCCAGACGGCCCCCGACCTTCGCTCCTTCTGACGCGATCTAAAAACCTATCTATTTGAACAATCCAGCCTGGTCTGATGGGTTTGGGGTTTGGATTTGGTTTTAACATTGTTTTAATTATTGTATTATATTGGGCATAATTATTTAATTCTTTTTTAACTTTTGTTAAAAAGTTTATTGCCCTGTACACCACCCTGAGTCCTTCGGGAGAAGGGCGGTATAAAAATTTAATAAATATATAAATATAAATATAAATATATATATACATACTGCTCAAAAAATAAAGGGAACACAAGATAAGACATCCTACTATTAAATACAGTACATTGTGTTCTTTAAGTGTTCCCTTTATTTTTTTGAGCGGTATATATATGTATATACTGTTGAAAGGAAACGATAAACTGAGCTTTGAGGTTCTATACCTACAGGTAATGCTATATATTCATGTTGACCTGTGTTGCACTTAGTTGACTGAAAATTTTACAGATGGTAGGAAAGGAACTGATTTTTGATGATAGGTGGAGGAAAGGAAAAGGAAAAGCTTCATTCTGTGCATGGAGAATAGATTCAGGATTACAGGACCTGCTTAAATTTGCAATAAATTGGAGTGCTATTGTTCTTGCAGGGTAAGTATCTGGAAATCCTGATTCCAATTCTAGTTATCAAAAGCTTAAAAAGTGGGGGGAGGAGGAAGGCCATCAGGTTTGTAAGAGGTTGAGCTAATAAGTTAGACAAGTTTACAAGTGGGACAAGTGTATATGTACATATTATCCTAATAAACAATGGGGTATAAAGCACATCATATCATTTTCAACAAGATAATAGTAAATTATACATTGTTTATGTTCAGTGTGAAAATCAGACTAGATGTTTTGTAAAAAAAAAGTTAATCAACTTTTATATTTATCAAGTGCAAAAAAAGAACTCAAAATGTATTCATTAAACAGTAAAGCATTGAAACATGTTGCTTCAGTGAAACTGTCATGATTTTGAAGTTTTCTTGAGTACAAGGCAAACTTGATAGGCGTATATTTGATCTCTCTCTCTGTCTCATTCTGATACACAGATTGACATTAATATAATTTATTTGTATTTGTCATGGGCACAAGATACATGGATTTGAAGTACAGCAATAAATTGCTGTTCTATTTAGGCCTTAGCATGAATTTTAAAATGCTTAGATAGGCAAGTAATATTTTTCATATTATAGATTTTTTTTAAAAAAATGTCAGGATGAACAAAATCAAATAAGATTTATTTAATCGATATGACTAGTAAGACTAGGAATTATTTAAATTATTCCTTAAAATTATATCCTTTAGGTCTTCCCTATATCATAATAGTGTTTCATTTGACGTCCTTTGATCTTCCTGAAGTGGATGGCTAAAAGGCAGAGGGCTGATCATTTATTTGATTCTTTTCCCACAAAAATACATCCAAACCAACACATTAAAAGCTTTTCAACATAAATGAAATATTTCTTTTTCAATGAATTTCTATAGTTTTGTATTCAGATTAATTTAAGGTGCCCAAGCTACAATTAGAATGATGGATTTTATGTTTCAGAAATATTTATTAATTGCATTTTACTGCTTTCTTTCTTTTTAAAAAGTCTTTAGAAATAGTATAATTAAATAAGGAATATTGTAATCTATTCTTTTCTTTGTTTTTTAAATTCGATTTTGTGAAAGAATCTTTTTTGTCAATTAGTAGCGAGTTTTCTTTTGTTCCATTGGGGGGGGGTAATACAATAAGCATAGATTCATTATATAATAGGTAGTCCTTTGGGTTTGAAGAAAACACTCTGTTCTGCAGTTCATCTGTGAACATGGAGTTGGTTCTGCTGTCTCAGTCTGGAAATACAGAGTCTAGCATAATAGGGGTACTGGAAGTCCATTGTTACAATAGCTCTTGAGTACATTCTTTGATGAAAAGGGTTCTTTTTAGAATTTAACAATGTTCTAAACTAGTTTGATCTTTAATTATAGATATATCTATCCAGTGCTTTTTTTGTAAAAGTAAAAGGTGCTGGAACTCACACATGTCATACAACCCGCCTTGCCTACCATACAAGGTTCCATCCAAACAAGGTGCCGGAACTCCGTTCTGAGCATTCTATGACAAAAAAAAGCCCTCTCTCTCTCTCTCTCTCTCTCTCTCTCTCTCTCTCTCTCTCTCTCTCTCTCTCTCTCTCTCTCTCTCTCTCTCTCTCTCTCTCTCTCTCTCTCTCTCTCTCTCTCTCCAGTATCTCTATCTATCTATCTATCTATCTATCTATCTATCTATCTATCTATCTATCTATCTATCTATCCACATACTGTATATAGGTAGGTAGGTAGGTATCTGCAAGTAAATATACTTATAATTCTAATAATTGTCATATCTAGTGCTACTGAAATTGTGTTCAAGTGATATGAATCTTGACAGAATTAATACATTTCTTGTTGCAAGCAGCAGAACTCTTCCAAGCTCAGCACAGATGAAACATTTGATGTCTTGCTGTGCACAAGGAAACACATCATTACTATCAGCACATTCTGTTTTATTTCTTTCAAGCATCTGACATGTATATATAAAAGAGAATAAAAGAAAATATACCAATCCCTGCAACTAAAATATGAATAAAAGATTTGACAATATATCCACTGGATCATGCCAAAGGAATATCTAATACATCATGGTAAAAAAAAAGTTCATAGTCCTGGCATTTCAGCAATAACCCTCTTCAGCATTGTATAACTAATATTCAGAAGATAACATGCATTCATCCTGGTTAATGTATCATAGCCTTCTTTACTATGTTGTTTGTCTAGTACTTTTTAAAAGTGTCCAAGCTGATGGCTTTGATCACAGTGACTTCCATAGACAGAAAATAAACTTCATTTTGTCAGACTTGATTTTTTTCCATATTTAGTTTCAATGGATGACTCTTTGTCTCTTCCATGATAAATTTATATTTATATGAGCATTTAGTGTGCAGTGCATGATTTTATAAACTTTTACCATCTCCCCTTAATTCACTTTTTTGTAAGCTTAAATGTGTTAAACGTAGTACTATTTCATTGCAAAGAGGGCTGTCTTACCCTTTCAACATTTTGCTAAATCTTTTCTAGTTGATATCCTTTCTGAAGTGCAATATTAAGAATTCTTGTTGCATAACAACAATCCTCACATTATATTCTTCTGTGCCTGGAGAATAGTTCATGGAATTTGAATAAGAAAGGGGAAAAAACATGCTTTCTTGGGGAGAAGATAGACATATGAATCATACCGTCAATAAACAGGAAGGGAGGAACTTTTGTTTTTGTGGTTCTTTGACTAATAACAAATTAGTCACTTTTACTAACAATAATCTGCTCACTGTTTTTAATTATTTGAATATAAAGTTTATTTGTAGTGTACATGTGTGAAGAGGCTGGACAACATTTGAAGAAAATCCTCTGAAATGTTTGTAGGGGATGTTAAATGGAGGTGAGAAAAAAACATTTATACAGTATAGAAAATTATGAAAACAAAGGCCTTATCAATTAACAAATGCAATGTATTAAACACTATTATATTTGCTTGGAATCTTTTGATAAAGGTGAATTTCACAAACGCAAGTATTATTAGAGCCTCATCTTTTTCCAAGATAGTCATGTTGAGATCTGCAAAAGAGTGCCTGGGAGACTGAACAGCTCCTAGTGTCCTTCTTTTGTGTCTTTCTTTCTCCTTCTTTAGAGTCCTGGTCATAAACATAAACTCATTACCTGAGTCTCACTTTAAGGTACTTCTTAAACAATAACACCTAAGTGCGCCTATTCTTCATGAGCTAATTAGATAGATAGAACAATTGGACACAGATTCTTTAGACATTTTTTCTATATATGTATATATGAATATGAGTATTATTCACTGTCCATATACTGTAAATCCAAATAATATAAACTTATTTTTAAAGAAAGTATTGGATATAATCCACACAGTTGTAAAAAATGAGGTTTTATAAATCTTTTTTTTTTTTAAATAACATATTTCCTTTGGTTGCTTAAACAAATTAAAGGAGAAGATCAGGCATATGTGAACTTTCAGTTCGCTATCAACTTTTTCCATATATATATATATATATATATATATATATATATATATATATATATATATATATATGTATATGTATATATATATATATATGTATATATATATATATATATATATATATATATATATATATATATATATATATGTATAATTTGATATGGTTCTAATAAATGTGTGCAAGTGATTCAGCCCTCACACGAGCCTGCTAATTCTACATATACTGCATTCAGACTTATATGCTTGTCCAGTAAGATAGCTATAGGATAGATCTAAAGTTTAATGGTGTAACCAGGGGGTGGAACAACAAACAACATAAAAGATAAATCAATTGCTGACTCTTTTGTCTTCCAATTCTCCATTTGGTTAGTTATTTATTTTAATCCATTGATCCAAATCAGACAAGTGCAGACTGTCACAATATATCTTATTCTGGTGAGGTAGCAAACATTTCTACAAAACATTAATGTAGAAACACTTTGGTTCATGAATTAAGTTTTAAAATATAAGTTCAAATCAATTTCTGTGCTGTAGTAATCTGAACTTAATTTTTTAGGCAAACCTGGTGCTTCCCACTCTTACTGCGAATTTTAGAAGTTTTAGTCCTATCTCACTGGGAGAACTCCAGGTTGGAAGGCACTCATTAACTTTTAGCCATAGTTTTCTAATCCCTGCTCAGGACATGATAATATCCACATGCTGCAAACTGTGTTCTCCATAAATGGAAGATGAATTTGTCATGTAAGTGTCAATAGCTACTTTTTAAGAAGGATTGTGGAGTTGATTGTATGTGGTTAACTCCAATGGCCCCTGCATAAAATATATTATCTGAACCCTTTTCATTTTCTTTAAACATACACTTTCCACAAATATTTTATTGAAAAGCATTTTAGAAACAATCAGCTTCATAAAGGAAGTGTAAGCAACTTTCTGTTGAAGGATTTGCCAAAATACTGATTGCATAACATGGAATACCGTTGCAGCCAAACTGAAGGAAATTACTTTCCATGAAGGCTGTATAGATTGAGTTATAACAGACAAAATAAATTATGCTTAGGTTAACCAAATGGCAGGAATTTTATGAGGAGAGGGGAGGGAAGGGAAGAGGAGGGAAGGGAAGAGGAGGGGAGAGGAGGGGAAAGGAGAGGAGAGGAGAGATCAGAAGATAATAATAAATAAATAAAAAGCTTGTTTCAGTCATTTTTAAGGTCTGGAATCCTTGTGATATTTTAGCTGATTAATATAATCTTTTTCTTTACCTACTGCTTAGATATGACAGGTTTGATTTTCATATGTATGATAAAAAGAAATGACTCTTCCTCTGAGAACACTTAGAACTGAAGCCATTTGAAGAGGGCTCTAAGTGGTTATTTTACACTGTTTAATTTAACTGTAGAGGTAATATATTTCTGAAAAAGTTTTTTAACAATTTAGTTTTGAAAGTGACATTTAGCAATATTATTGCTCAACTGCCAATTAGATATAATTTTAGACTGCAGGTGTGTGATGTTTATCATGCAGTTATGTTTGCAGTTTGTTTAGTCCTTTGAGTATTCTGATGGATTTTACAAACTAAAGAAGAAAAACTTATTTTAACCTATCATAGAGTCAACAACTGAATTTTTGGAGATAACCTTCAGTCAAATGCATATCCATTAGAGCAGCAAATATAGAAATGTACTGAACATAGGTGACCTTGAAACCTTCTCATAATTATTCAAAATTCTTCTGATCTGGATAATCCAATAGAACTAAGCCTTCTTTGAAAGATCTGTAGATACTACTTTTTCTCTTCCCCAATTGAGATAAGTATGACATGAGTATCCAGCATGAAATAATCCAGATATCTATTACAAACAACTCTGTATTTAATCATTATGGTTATTTTTTGTTTTAACTGGACTGACCATTATAAAGGCAATTAATAAGGGAGTCCTAGCTGCTAGCATTATCTCTCTCATTAGAATCTCTACATCCCACTTTTGATGAGTACATCAGAGGAAGTTAATGTGAAAAAGAGATTGTGCTCAATCTCTAAATGACAGTGGACAGCTGAGGCCACCACCTCTCTGCTAGAATTGTCGAAGTGGAAACAAGCCAGGAGCATTAAAGTAATATTGTTCTGCTGGCTTCATCATTTCTTTTGATCCATAATAGCCCTCACCAATAGGAAAAGATGTGCCATTTTTTATGCACAGTGGGTCAAACTAGGCATTCTGGCAGCTGCAGTCTGAAAAGAAATGAGTAGAATTAGAACAACAGCAATTTCATATCATTTGATTTGATTTAACTTAATTTTGTTGATATAATTATTTTCTGCATTCTGTGCAATTATAGCTGGAAATAAATTTTGAAGGTGTCTGGGCCAAATCCATTGTTCTGCACAAAGTTGCAGGTTATATATAAGCAGTAGCTCAGAAGAGGCAATACAATGTCGGTGACTCTGTTGAATAAGCAAGGATTCCAGTGCTCACTATCAATAATAAACTAGACATGCCTTCATTATTCTAAATACTTGTTCTTTTCATGTATTATTTCAACAGTTAGTAACTAGACCAGCGGTGTTAAACAGCTGGCCCATGGGCCGGATGCGTCATCCAGAAGCCACGCCCACCCCATTGCCGGCAATGGCAAAATCGGCCCGATACATTGTGCAATGTCACATGACGTTACGAGTTTGACATGTCTGAACTACAGTAGACCAATGGAAGTTGGAGATGCAAAACAGAAGAGGGATGGATACCATTTCCATGATAAGGAAAGCAGTTTCATGGACTAATGCATATATAGATATACGTCACATTATTTGCTTTTGAGATAAGGAACATTTGGTGAAATGTAGAAAATGTGTAACAAAAATTAAATAAATTGCCAAAGATATAAAATTAAGTTTAAACCAACAATTCATGGTGCATCCAGAAAGTAATGAACAAAATACACAAAGACAATGTTTGTGTCATGTATAGTAGCTGTCAATACATTCACCTTTAGATACCAAACCCAAATGTTTGTTATACCAAGATTGGTATCCATGATTTAGCATGTATTTATACTTGGACTGATGCAAAGAAGAACAGAAGAATTTATTTATTTATTTATTTATTTATTTATTTATTTATTTATTTAATTAATTAATTAATTAATTTATATACCGCCCTTCTCCCGGAGGACTCAGGGCGGTGAACAGGGCAATACATAAAAACTAGAATAATGTAACAAATCCAACCTGTAATCCTTTCTTATAATGTAAAGCCAAAATCACAAATGCTTTCATCCTAAAACTGCAAATAGGAGAACCAACATTTATAGCAAACATCCTTCTTATTTGCATGAATATGAAGATAATCATTCTTACTTGGGCTAAAGAAATGCACAATGAGAACCAGCTGGTACAACTTTTGTTGTAAATGCTAGTATAATACAACCACAGACAATAGGAATCAGGTCTGCATGATTCTATTCAGATTACAACATACAAACGCCATTGATGAGGCAAACAAAAGAGATTAAAGGATGTGAACTTTAAGAAAAGGAAATTTCATGGACTTGCAAATGAAAGTGATGAAACAAAATTCTCAGTCAAGAAAACTGAGAGCAGAGCATGTAATGGAAATTGGCGACTATTTCTAAACACAAGAGGAAATTAAATCAAATAGACTTCTTTTTTTTAAAAAAGCACTGGGAGATTTCAAAGCAAAATGTGTTATTTTGAAAATAGGGAACATTAGAAAATCGAGCTTTCAGTGATAATGTGTCAGTAGATGAGGAAAATATGCTCACATTGGGATATGGTTATGTTTTTTCTCTACTAGGTTTTTTTTTAAAGTCATTTTGTTGGATATATCCAATATTTGTTGTCAAGGGCCCTTACAACAGCGGTAGAAGTTATATTGCTTTAATCACTGGGAATTTTTTTTGACTGTGCTGAACATGATATTTTACTATCAAAAATTAACCTTGCAGAAACTATTTTCAGTTTTCCCACAAATATAATCCCACAGATATAACTTAAGCAACTTGCTAATGAAGTCTTTATATACACACATATATGTATAGACAAACAACCTACACTGTTGTTGTTCAGGGGAGGGGAGAGAAGGGAAGGGAAGGGAAGGGAAGGAAGGAAGGAAGGAAGGAAGGAAGGAAGGAAGGAAGGAAGGAAGGAAGGAAGGAAGGAAGGAAGGAAGGAATTTCTCTTGCTCCCTGCCAGCTTCCCACAAGAATACTCAATAATCTGCAAGAAGTTCCTCCTGGTCCCACTGCTTTTTTGCCCACCCATAATCATTCAGTTTCTCGGTTTAAGTAAGGAAATAACTTATAACTCAGTGACATTTTTTCTAAAGAAGAGCTTTCCATTTGGTATTTATTTGTTTTCCAGGTCTTATATACTATTCCAATCTACTGGGATCAGAGACTTATAGCTCCCCGTTGTAACTGGGATTAAAACATTTACATAAAATTAAAAAGACAAACACATCAAATTCCATCCCTGGAGTCCTAACTAAAATTCAGGAACAATAATAATTATAAAGATGAACCCACTGTTGTGAAAGGTAGTTTACCCTCCTTAGCTATAGCAATGAGGTGGCTGGATGGAGTCACTGAAGCAGTAGGTGTGAGCTTAAATGGACTCCAGAAGATGGTAGAGGACAGGAAGGCCTGGAGAAACATTGTCCATAGGGTCACGATGGGTCGGACACGAGTTCGCAACTAACAACAGCATCAACAACAGCTATAGCAAGCAGATTTTCACCAGTAAAAATCAGGAGGAAGGAGCTGATCTCGCATTCAGAACAGTTGGGTAGCAACTGAAAAGGCATGCTCCTATTGCCCATGGAATTATCACTCCAAACTAGGGGATATGTATTTCCCTCTTGTTCATAATGGGTAAATAGTAGGAGATTTTACATTGATGCCTTCAGCCACTGCTTTCTGGAACAGTTTGTAGCTTCTGGATTTTTTTCCCCCAGTAACTCTTAAATTTAATAGTTTTATTTCAAACATCTACCTCACTGTTCTGGATGTGAGAGAAGCTCACTCAAGTATGACATTGTGAAAACAAGGGTTTTAAGGAGGCATTACTCTTATTACTTTCACCAAAAATGCTGTCTTAGACTGAAATTTTCTATACAAATGTAATTAAGTCCAATACATTCCCAAAATGTAATGTCTATTAACACTCTTGCTATAGAACATGTCACTCTCCCATTTTCTGTGCAATGCAGGATCTCCAATTCTTAATTTCACTCATCTCTTAGCATCTGCACTTTAAATTGATTTATTGGTAACAAATATGTATGAAAACTAATAGTAGGGTTTCTTTTTTAGTTTTAAAGGATATACCAAGTTTTTTTTTAGTATCTCAGATTTCTCAGAAGTTGAAAATGCTGCTGATCCAAACAAACCTGTTAACAAATGTTGTATCTCTAAATATTGCCACTAGGCTACATCTGATAGATCAGGGGTGTCAAACTGCTGGCGCACAGGCCGGTTTCATCATACCAAAGCTGCGCCCACTCCATTGCTGGCAATGCAAAAAAGAGTCACAATACGTCACATGACGTGGCGAGTTTGACACCCGTGTGACAGATGATATTTATATCTTAACTCACACTATGGTAAACATTCATCAACTGTCAGTTAGTTCCAAAGTCAATATCCCTAATTTTTCCATATATTTTTAAAGTTGAGTTTCCCATAAAAATCTATTTAGCTTTGGATCTAGCAGAAATATAATTAAATCATTAAATAATTAAAGCATCCTTTTATAAACACCCTTTTTAATTTTTACGTCTGTTATTTTCTTATCGTGTCTAATGTCTCTACTGAGAACTTCTCGCACGAGTATAAATGACAAAGGAGATAAGGGACATCCTTGTCTCGTGCCCTTTTGAATTTCACATAGTTTATTTAAATCTCTATTAATAATGATATTTGCTTGCTAGAAATAATTTTAACCCTTGAATAAATGTTTGCCCAAAGTTGGGCCATGTCCTACTGTTATAAAATAATTGAAGAAGAAATTAAATCACTTGGGGGTTTTAGCAGGCTTCAAAAGAGATAAACAGAAAACTACAATGCTTATTAAGAATATGATTTTTCAGAAACAAAAAAGTCAGGTTTCAAAATGGACAAAAACATGGAATATCTTGTGCTTACTTTGACGAACACAAACTTTAAATGGTTTCAAAACAATTTTGTACCTGTGTAGAATTATATTTTTAGAAAACCTATTAAGATGGAATAATTTGCAATTAGCCTAACTGGGTCGTATCTCTATAATTAAGATAAATATTTTACCAAATATGTTATTTTTATTTCAAACTTTACTGATATTAACACTGACACATCATTTAGTAGCAAAAGGACATTTCTAAATTTGCATAGCAAGGAAAAAAAAGCCATGAATTAAATATTAATTATTGCAAATTGGTAAAGAAAGAGGATGTTTACCAGATTTAAAATTGTACTTTGATGCCTGCTGTTTGGTCTGGATGAAGGAGTGGGTGACTATCCAAAACAAGAGATTACTTTTGTTAAGAGGCCACAAATTCACATTTAGATAACACACCTAATTATGGTAAGGGAAGATTAACATGTTAATTTTAAGAATCACTTTGTTAGACGTGCCATCCAAAGGGTTAGGAATAAATGTAAAACATGGTTCTCTACAAGGGTACCTTTTTGAGTGTCACCACAGGAAGAATTTTTCAGAAAAGAAATGATGGCGAGGTCAGTCTGGTGCACCTATTGGAAAATAATAATTTTTAATCAAGATGAACCTACCCTCAAATCCAAAGAAAAGATAGAGTTGGAATGATGTCCCAAAGGTACTTTTTCAAAAGGCAACTGGACTTTCTTTTTAAAGAAATTCCAGTCGCCTTTTTAAAAAATATCTTTGGGACAACCATGACCTGGATGACTGAGAATCTCCACAGACAGTCAGAAGGATGTGTCTATCACTGCCTTAAATATTTACAAGTGAAAGAAGGTTTGCTTAAAAATTTATAGCTTTTATTTTGTTAAATTGAATTTGAAATTGTATTGTGTGATGATGAACATGTTAATGTCAAGGTTTATAAATTGTTGCTGAAATTGAATTTGAAGAATGAATATGTGAAACAATGCATGAATCAGTGGGCAAAGTATTTTGGATATAATATAATGCTTGAATGAGAAAACATGTAGATGAAGGGTTTAAAATTTATACTAAATCATAATTTAAAAGATATTTTTTTAATAAAATGATGTATCATTGGTATTTAACACCCAATAAATTGTCAAAATGTACAAAAGTATTTCATATGTATGTTGGAAATGTAAATGTAAAGAAAGAACTTTTTACCATATTTGTTAGACTTGTGACAAAGCAAAGAATTACTGAGGTAAGATTCATGCTTTAATAAAGAAGATTCTTCAGGTGAACATAACATACGTTAGCATAAGATTTGTAGATAATTGGTTATCTATTGCCATAATAAAACAATTCACTGCATGTTTTCTTTTTAAATTATTTGGCTTTTGAGCAGTCACAAGAAATTTGTATTTTTAAAAAACAACAACAACCTCTTCCATTTGTCTTCTGCTTCTGCCACAGCAACTGTTTCACCTTAATGGCTCCTTCTGCCATTAACTGCTTTGCATGTTGTATTGACCTACTGAAAATTCAACACAATTATGAAGTTTCAAACCAGTTTTAAGTTCAGGGGATTTGTGAGCCCAAATAAGGTGTCACTAGGCAGACTGTATGAAAGATTTGTGGCATATAGGCATATTGGCTTGTGTTGTTTTTAATTCTCCATTTTGGAATAATACATGCCATGCTAAACACCATCTCTTAAAGAGTAAGATAAAAGCAGGTTTGCTCTGAAATTGCTAAAGGGAATTTCCCCTTGCAAATGGTTTTCACATGCTATGCCCACATAAAAGAAATGGTTTGTGGCACGAAGAGGAATTTTCTGAAACAACAGGTTCACAGCCATTGTAGAGAATTATGTAAAGCTTAAATATAATTAGTTTCTTATAGCAAATGAAAGTAAGCTATAGACACTAATATCTGACTATAGGCCATAGTACATGTGAAAGAATAAATCAGAAAGATCCTCAGAGCACATATCTATATGTGAAATACGCCTTCTTTGAAGCAATTCTCAATGTCTTGACATTAATTTTTGTTTTCTACCACACTAAACTTTAAGGTTACCACCATGCCAACTATAGTTAAAAGGCTGAAATACAGCATAAATCACCTCCAGCCTTCCATTATATTAGTTTACATGAGAACCATTAATCTAGTTTGACTGGAATGTCATATGATTTTTATTAAATTCTATTCTGGCTGAACCAGGGATAAACCATTTAGTGTGAAAAACAAAAAGCAGTAGCATGGTTTTTAAGAGCTAATGTAGCAATATCTAACTAGAAAGGTAGAAAAAATACCTATACTAACGTACTCTAGTGAATTCTAGATGTGTTAACTTTATATTCAGTTCAGGATAATATACTTAACTATTCTTGTTGAGAAACATTGTATTTAATTTCTTCCATTAACTTTTTTCAATCATTTAAAAAGCCGAATAGTCGATGGATGTAAATATCATGATATTACATTAATGGAGTTAGATTTTGTGAGTGCTTTAGGATAAATCTTTGACAATTCTGTGGGTTCTTTTTTTTAGAATTTTGCTGTCTTAGTGGCATGATTCTGTAGAATTCAATGTTCATACAAAAAAAAAAGAGGTTGGTTAGATTACAAGGAACTTTATGTGGCTGAAATGACAACATCTGCCCATCCCTAAAATAAAGAAAAATACATAAGAATACATTTTATTAATTGCTTGCAAAACCTCTTCATATAACATTAGTAGAAATTCAAGAAAATGTTTTCATACAACCTCTTTTAAGTGAATTTACACCTGAAGAATTTATTTCTCTTAAATTGTGAAATTTTAGTCGTTTTTCAAAAATCAGAGAAATTGTTTGCCTTCATCAAATACAAACTGGGAAATCTGAAGGGAGGCAGAGATTTGAATACAGAATACAGAAATAAATTAAATATAAGAGACCTAGATTCTGTAGAGAGGTGTGTATATGCAAAATAATGGCCATACTGCTATACTTTCCTGATGATCCATTAGATCACGGGTATTAAACTGCTAGCCTGCGGGCTGGATGTGTCACAATGAAACTGCACCCACCCCATTGCTGGCAATGGGGAAAAAGCTCCGATACGTTGCATGACATCACATGACGTCGCGAGTTTGAATATGTCTGCATTAGATGAATAAATTTGATGTAGAATACATTTAACAACATTGATAATATACTCTTCCAGTAATAACTTTAAAAACCTAATGGTACATGAATATGATTTACATTAATACATGATAGCTATACCAGCCAAAATTTGTTTTAACTTTTACTAATTTTTTGTAAGGACATTTTATTTGAGAAGACAGCTTGATAGACAATAAAAAGCAATGCAATATTTAATATTGTTATTGACCTTTGAATTTTGTTGTAATCTCTCCCCCCCCCAAAGAGTTTGGCTCTTCCCATCCTTTGGGCCCTTAAAGGGAATGGGAAAATTCTACAGAAAAAATTCATCAACTATTAGCCACAAATGGCACAGAGAACACTAATTAGAAAGGCAATAGGGATTGTTCAATTCATTCATTCTGAATTATTGTCTCTTGCAATCCTTTGTCTCAGACTTCCATATAATTAAAATTCCATGTTCAAAATTTTGGCATCCTATGCCTTGAAATATGTACTATTGAGTTTCTAGTGGCTTTTTTCTTCAAAACATTCCTCAATCCTATTCATACACTAAAGAGAACTTTATGAAACTAAGAAGAAGTTACCAGTTAAAAGTTACATTCATGCTGAATGAGATCCACACAATACCAGGAATTGTCCACTTCACTTACTATATGAGATCTTTGGCATTTGGCAAGTTAAGTGTAATTTTCAAAAACAACCTCCCCATATGCCTGAAAAGTTTTTGATTAGTGTGTGCTATCTGTTCTAATATATGCCAATGAAACATGGACACTAACCTCACAATCAGCACAAAAGCTATGACTGGCACAAAGAGCCATGAAAAGATACAGGTTCGGCATCATGAGACAAGATAGAAAGACCTGCACATGGATTAGAGAACAAACAAAAATATTCAATGCCTTCAAGAGTAAAAGAACTGGCTTCCGGTTTGCGCATGCGGTGCTTCCAGATGTGCAGGAACAGTCCGCTTCCTGCCATCCATTCTTTCTTTTCTGGAGGACCCTGAAAAGGGTCAAAAATTGCCCTGGAGGGGCAACTACTGAGAGGAGGCCTTTCCTGTGATCGCAGAGGGGCAACAGCCCTCCGCTTGAATCCAGGACAATTCCTTTGGCCTGAAGAAGAAGAGACCGGCCATAAAGATGGCCGATCATTAAGCCGCTCCCTGCCGAAAGCCAAAAGCACTACCTAGCACTGAGAAGCAATCTGGAGGACCTGGGTGAGACTTTACCTTTCTTACTCCCTTAAATATTTTCCTGTGGGACTTTCCTGAAAATTTCTTTCTCCACTTTTTGAAAAAAAGCAATGCAATATTTAATATTGTTATTGACCTTTGAATTTTGTTGTAATCTATCCCCCCCCCAAGAGTTTGGCTCTTCCCATCTTTGGGCCCTTAAAGGGAATGGGAATAAATCTTAAAGCCTTAAAGAAATTCAAGTAATTCAGCAAAGAAATTAGGTAATTTTATCTGTATTAACTAAAAAGCTCCTATTTTTTGGTGGGGATGTACTATCCTATTTCCTCTCTAAGCTGTGAATTAAAGAAAAAAAATTGGACTAATGTTACAAAAGTTTTATATTAATTTGGAAAAAAAGAAAATTTTTGCATTGCATTTTATATGCTATTGATGACATCTTGTGACGAACCTTGGTACAGCAAGTAAACTTTTCTCCTGTTGTGAGAGCTGACTGAATAACAGAGCTGTCCTTGACATTACTTTTAAAGATAAGTGTGGGAACACCTGGCACTGAAAACAACTCTTGGAGGTGGATAATCTTTGAATATTATTAAAATAGCCTCCATGGAAGATTTAGCTGCAAACAACAGCAAAATGGATGAATATATCCCACCAATTGATTATAAACTGATACTGGACACGATTTTGGCAATGACAGAGCAAATTAAAGCCAAACTGCAAGAAAAATCTGACAATTTAAAGCCACCAAATCAAATTCTGACCTTAAATGAGGAAATAATAATCCAAGAGTAAACAGAAGAAGTGGAAACTAACACTAAAATAGGAGCTACTAAAATAGGAGCTAAAACACCAGCTACTACTTTCTACATAATCCAGATGGAATTGGAAGAAGAAAAAGACGTGCCTGATTTAATGACAACTTTATTACATCAATCATCAAAAACTGAATTATTAAAGCAAATCTTCAATGGTTACAAAGGGGACACTTTCTTTGCAAAACTGACATTTGGATACTCTCCCTGGATTCAAATAAGGGGTATAGGAAGAAAGGGAGATACATTTGAGAATTTAAAGACGCCAAAAGGGAAGGCTGATTGGCATAAAAGGAAGGCAAGAGTTAGATTTAAAAAACTGAACTTGTTTCCTTTTTTGGGATTCCTAAAGACAGACTATAAAAATACCTTTCAATGGATTAAGGAGAATCTCTAAAAAATACAACTGATTTTACATTTAGGTTTTAGATCTGTAAGGGAAAACAAAAGTAAGCTTTCAGAATATAATTCTGAACTATATTATAGAATTTGGAATGATATATTGAAAGATAGTATTTTAACAATTGATGTATGGTTAAGATGACTTATAGAATATATTAGTTGTTACCTTTGAACTATATTATAGAATCTAGAATTTTATATACAAAAGATAGTATTTCAATAATTGTTGAACGGTTAAGACAAAAAAAATATCTTTGTAATAATTGGTGATTTGTTAAGATGAAAACTAGATTTTTATGGTAAAACATAAGAAAGTTGTGTAATGAACAATGTAAGTTTCGTAGGCAAGAGAATTATTCTTTATTGAAATAGGGAATTGTGGATTACCCAAAAATTAAGCTTTCTTTCATACATTATAGGCTATTCTAGAATATTCTGTTGCAATTAGATAAAATTTAAAAACAGGATATCAGTGAAAATATATTGAAAATTTTGTTGTTTGACTAGGTTACAACTAGAAATGTATTAACTTGACTATTTTGACTATGTGATAATTAAGGGAATCAGAGAGGGAATCCCTGTTGATGCAACCTGAACTATTTACAACTTGTTATTTGTTATTTTGACTACCCAACCACCGTATTACCTCACAAATACATGTATATGTAAATATTAAAAAATCAATAAAACTTGTATAAAAAAGAGTAAAAGAATTGAAATGGAAATGGTCTGGTCAGATAGCAAGAAGAACTGATGGCAGGTGGATTAAGGTAGTCATAAAATTGATCCCACTTGATAAAAAGCATCCACAAAAGAGACCTAAAACAAGATGGATCGATGACATCAGCGAGTATTGTGGGCCCAACTGGCCAAGGAAAGCTCAAGATTGTATTGGTTGGAAACATGCAGAAGAGGCCTTCATCTTGCAGTGGATAGACAATGGCTAGAGTGATGATGATATATTTATTCTTTCCTCGATAAAATTATTCTTTTACATAAAAATATAGTAGTATTTAGTATATAGCACTGCAAAGAATTTAGTATATGACACTGAAGAAACTTTATAGCCAGAGAAATTAGGCAGATGATATTTGCAAATTTGATCCAGGAAAAGTCTAAATTCTTAAACAGTTTTCAAGTCTTCCTTAGCAGTGACAGTAGAATCTTGTTTGGAAAACACAGACAAACAAACATACATTCACACATACATTTATTAGGAGGAGAAGCTTTCTTGAGATGTTTTCCTTCCTTAAATCCTGAGATTTAACCATGAAGCCATGAAGGGTACAGATCACTGATGAGATAATTGTCACTGACAGACAAAATATTCACATATACTGTACATACATATACAAACTTGAACCAATTAAGCAGTATAATAAGTACTGGCAAATCCTTAAAATCCTCTTTCTTTTTTGAGGAAAATCTTAACAAGTTTTCTTTTAATGAGCCTGGAGAGGAAAAATAAATAAATAAGACTTTCTTTTTCTGTGATTAAATGAAACTGCCTTCATCTGCAGTGAGTGCTTTTTTGAGAGAAGGTTCGACATTCAAACTCATAGCAGCTCTGAAGATAATGTTACAGTGGTAGAATGAATATGAAAAATCTGACAAGCTGCACTTTGGCCAATTCTTCACTTTTTTATATAAAAAAGTTCCTGACAAATATCTCTAGCATCTCCAAGTGTGAGTGAAAGATATTCATCTTCTTCTCATTGAAATATCTTCCCAGATAAACTAGAATAACCGCCCTAGATTTTTACTTTCTAAGATTTATGACCAATAAGTTCTTATTTTATTCTCGTTCCTGGTAGATTAATCATAAAACCAAATCCCGTAGGCCAATAAATGTCAGATAATATTTAAGGTTAGACTATAACTGTATTGAAGAAATCAAAATAAAAGGATAATATAAAGTGAAACATCCTAATCTGAGCTCCCCCCCCCTTGCTTTTTTATTTTGTCCATTTTGCTGGAATATGATTTTCTGCTTATCAAAGCGAACAAGAGGACTGTCAATCTTTCCAGACACTCATTTATATGTAAAAAAAATCCATTTCAAAGATTAGACAGTTGAGAATGCACCGCCTCTTGTGCCTTAGCTGAAACTGAATGTTTCTTTTGTGAGTCAGTCAGCTGGCATCACATTTGATTTTAAAATACTCCAGAAAAGCCAAACCTGAAAGGCTTCAGGCATAACCTGCATTAATAGCAATCATTTCAGATTTCTATGAAGTAGTGAAGAAAAACAGTCATTTTGCCATTCCAAAATCTGCAGAGAATTCAACCAGAATAATTCCAGCTGAGGCACTTTGTGGGTTCCTTCTTTTTGAAGAATAGTTGAACCCAACCAAGCAATATTTTCAGCCTCATGATTCTAAATGGTAAAACTGTGGGAAAAGTCTTTGAAAGCATTTATGACCATGCCTAAAAATATTCTTAATTATGCAAAACCCAAAACCAAACCCTTGTAGAGTATGCAATGTAACATTATGTAATACTAACATGTTGCCTCTTGAAAATTATATGGAAGGCAGTAATAAGATATGAATCACAAATATTAGGGAAAGCAGCATGCTTAAATGTGTCTAAATAAAACACAATTTCCTAGATTCTGTTCCAATACATATGACATACAAATGGCATAGAAAATGTGCATAGAAAATGTGCATAGAAAATGTGTTTGAAAGGAAATGTTTTACACTATTTGAATTATATGGAATGCCAAAGGAAATAAATAAGTAGATTTGTTTAGATTAATGGAATTGTCAATACAGGGGAAAAAATAATCTAATCCTGTAAAATTGTATCTTGAATCAAGGAATCTTTCACATTTGTTGCTTACAAAATTGCCAGTGAGTGAATTTCACACCTCTAACGAGGTCACTCCCTTGCTTGCTAAAATGTATGTGGCTCATTAATTGAACATGAGGTATCTCAGGATGGGAAAGGCCATGAAGGTCTTAGTGATGGAACAGGCCCCCAAGGCC
The DNA here is from genome assembly GCF_947247035.1 of Vipera ursinii. Taxonomy (NCBI): domain Eukaryota; kingdom Metazoa; phylum Chordata; class Lepidosauria; order Squamata; family Viperidae; genus Vipera; species Vipera ursinii. Next base: position 47,034,576 of record NC_139514.1, on the reverse strand, counting down.
TCCCCGACCCACTAAGATACCTTATGCTTCCCCCTCCCTTCTTGTCATGCTGGATTCACCTGGAAAAGGTTCATCTCCTCTCAGCTGCAGTTCCTGCTGCCACTTCTGCTGCCCGCCCGGGGCCCAATCCAGGCTCCAGAGGCCTTTTCCAGGCTGCTGCCATCTAGATCTGAGGCCAGGGAATGCTTCTGTGACCTCCCATGGTCTGATCTGGGCTCCAGAGGCCTTTTCCAGACCACTGTCACCCAGAAATGGGCTGCCGGAGGGCTATGTAAGCAACCCCTAGCCTTGGATACGGGTGGCAGTGGCCTGGAAAAGGCCTCTAACACCCTGATCTGACCTCCAGAGGCACATGGAAACGTGCCCAGCTTTGGTTCCATTCTCTATTGCAGAGAACAGTGGCCTAAAGCACCATGAGATCACGTGAGCTCCACTGATCTCACATGAACTTGCATTACTTTAGGCCTCCATTCTCTGTGAATGCATTGAATACCTGGAGCAGCCAAGAAAGCAAAGGATCTTGATCTTCAAAGGATAAGTATTAAAGGGAGACCCGGGGCGGGAGTGGGGAGGGAGGGAATAACCAGGATGAATGTTGCAGAGCCACTGCAGTCACTCATAAGGGTGAATGACTGCCATGGTACTGCAATATTTGTAATTTCAGAACTTGTAAGCACTAAGGGGTGCTCATCATGTAACTTTGAACAAGTATTAAGTGAACACTGGTGTGATGACCCAGGGCACAGCACAGGGGTATAACAATCAACTGACAGTTCAAATAGCCCTTTATTTGCTCCAATTTTCCCCAAATGGTCCCATGTTTCTGGCAAGCCGCACAACAAAGTAAGACAGACACCTTCAGAAGCATCTGAAGTAGTAGTTTCACAAGTTTTTAACTTTTCAGGCAGGGAAAGTGTGTGTATGGAACAAGCCGTCCTCCTTCAGGTTTCAACTCACACACAGTTAGATTAGAAGAGTAATTTACTCAAGACCATGTAGATAACAAGGAAAGAAATATACCAAAATAAAGACACAAATAATAAAGAATAAGTAATGATAAATAATTAAATACTAAATATTTAAATATTTATTTAAATAGTTATTTTCTAGATTGATAACATTTGTCCCACCAGATCCAACAAGATAGGCACACTTCTGGTTCTCAGGAACTACACTAGGCATGAATGAGCAGACAGCCTTTCCTACTGTGGCACCCATTTTATGAAATATTCTCTCCCCTGAAATAAAGATCAGCTTCATTCCTTATTTTCTGGAAATCTCTCAAGATCTGGCTTTGTTGTCAAATTATGTCTGTGTCTGTGTATGTTTATATATTTGACATGTCTATTGTTTTCATATATACTACCACACACTTCTCCCAGAAGAACGAAGCTGAAGCCACCAGCCTGAGGATGACGGATGAGATTTCATCGAAACGTTGCTCTTACACCTTCAATTCTATGTGGGGAAAAAAACGAATGACCAAAGATCTACATATATATATATATATATATATATATATATATATATATATATATATATATATATATATATATATATATATATATATATATTCACAGTCACGTTTTGTGAAATGGGCAGCCATATACATTTGAAAAATAAATAAAATAATTTTTGAACTCCACATACGTATTAGCTTTGCTGAGATCTATACTTGGGTAGGCGACCTGTATGCTATGGTCTCCCTATAAATCCACTTCTGATTAAGGGGGGGGGAAGCAGCTGATCAAACCATGTCAGAGTCAAAGAAGCTTCTTGGATGAGAAGCAAAACATCTTCAAAGAAAAACAAGTTGCCTCTTGAAAAAAGTGCCTTTGGGACAACCATTACCTGGATGACTGAGAATCTCCATAGACATGTTACAGTACTTCAGAAACTCTGATTCTGAACTCTGATTCTGACATGTTGACCCTTCTTCAAAAATGAATAAATAATATAAATAAATAATCATATTTGTATTATTATAATTTATGCAAATAGAGAAAACTCTCAAATATAAAATGTCTGCAGCAAGGTTAATGAAGTCTGTGGTACCATATCCATGACTCCATAAGTTGTTCAAGCCTGAATCAAATTCAGGTACTCTATTAATTAAATATTCAACAGAGATGTTTTCTTTTTTAAAAAACAAACTTCCATCCTCATCCACTTATTCATTTTACAATAGCATGGCATCTCAAAGGCACCTTTTATAATAGAATTTTATTCAGCCTAATTTGTTAAAAAATAATTATTGATGCAGAAGTCCCTTGTTCAGCAGCTAATGTCATTGCTTCAGACAAAAAAGACAATCTTACAATTCTAAGATTCATTGTATTACATGGCTTATCTAGTCTTTAAAAGGTGCTTTATGTACTTAAAAACACAACAGATAAAATATTCCAAAAAACCCCCATCAATTAAGAGAATAACAGAATAACAGAGTTGGACAAGGAGCTTGGAGGTCTTCTAGTCCAAACCCCTGCTCAGGTGAGAAACCCTATCCCATTTCAGACAAATGGTTGTCCAATCTCTTCTTAAAAAATTCCTTTGTTGGAGCACCTATAACTTCTGGAGGCAAGTTGTCGCACTGATTACGGTAATTGTTCTAACAGTCAGAAAATTTCTCCTTAGTTCTAGATTGCTTCTCTCCTTGGTTTGTTTCCATCCATTGCTTTTTGTCCTGCCTTCAGGTGCTTTGGAAAATACATTGATCCCCTCTTCTTTGTGGTAGCCCCTTAGATTATTTCACCTTACAGTATTCCCATTTGTAAAGTTAAATGTATTGGAAATATTTTTTTTCTTTCAGTTCTGTAATTATATTTTTAAAATAGCATTTAATAAATCTTCAAAATATTTATAAATAAATTAATGTTAATAATTAAAGTTATTTATTTATTTATTATTTAGCATATGGCTGGTCACACACAATATTAAAAACATTTCATATTTACAAGTTAAAACAGTTGAAACAATTAAAAAGAAGCAGTAATAAAACCTAAGAGGAAAACAGAAATAACATTTCAGAGTTTGATGTCGAGTTTGGAAATCCAGTCAGTAGCTACCGTTGTTATGCAGAGGAAGTCCTTAAAATCTCCTGGCTATTTTCTATTAGTGCATTCCCTCACTATATGTTGGATAGTCTGTCGGGGAGTCCCGCAATCACATTGTGCTGAAGATGTCTTTCCCCATTTATACAAAGAGTCGGCACACACCCCATGAGTTGTTCTAATTCTATTGTATGTCACCCATATGTGTCGGGGTAAATTGAACCCTGGAGGTATATTATTAGGATTAATATGCTCAAAAATATCTTGGGAGGTATAGCTACTCCATGCTTCCATCCACTTTTGTGTGGTGCTCTGATTTTTGGCCAGCAGCTTAAGCGCTGTGAGGAGTGGTGGATTTCTTGACTTTAATCGACATCTTAAGAGAACAGAGGTATAACCATGAATGGGTAGGGAGGAGTTTAGCAGGATCATACTATACTCCCAAATGAGAGCTTCTTGTCGTCGTAAGTGTGGGGGGAGCATATGGCTAAGAATTGGTAGCCAGTGAATAGGTGTAGATTTTATGCACCCAGTAATTAATCTCATTGTATGGTTAAGTTGAACATCAACAAGTCTTGTATGTGGGCTGTTTATCCATACAGGTACGCAGTATTCCACTACAGAGTAGCAAAATCCAAGGGCTGTGCATCGAAGAGTTGGAGCTGAAGCTCCCCAAGTCGTTCCGCATAGTTTTTGCAAAATGTTGTTTCTGCTGTTAACCTTGGCAGCCAAATTCTGAATATGTTTTTTAAAAGACAGAGTCCTCTCTAGGGTGACCGCCAGGTATTTTGGTGTAGGCTCAAATGGGAGCAATTTATTATTTAGGTATACATTGAGTTCTCTTTTTGCCAATTTATTATTAAGGTGGAAACATGATGTAACTGTTTTGCTTACACTTGGGATTAGCCTTCATTGGTGGAAGTATGTGCTCAGAGTTGTAAGGTCGGCTGTAAGTACACCTTCTGTAACTTCAATGTCCTTGTGGCTATATGCTAATGCCAGGTCATCAGCATAAGAGAACTTTGTTGATAGCATAGGTGGTATATTGGAAATATAGAAGTTGAATAAAGATGGGGCCAGTACAGAGCCCTGAGGGAGTCCAATATTCAGGTATCTTAGCAGAAATAATTAAAGTTAAATTTTACTGATGAAAATGCAGAATCTGTGACCTCAGGTGGGAAAATCAGGTGTGCAGAAAATTGTGCTGGTCAATGAAATCAACACAGTTAAGTGCAATTAAGATGTCAGAAGTGTCACTGCGTTTTGTTTTGTTTTGTCAGCTCAGCACGTCTCACTCTGTTTTTCTGCCAGCTGAATTGTACTCTTATCATTGTAACCAAGGTGATTGTCACATGTCCAGCCATGTTTTGGTTTCATGTCTGGATCTACTATGATGTAGCATTTAATGCAGTGGAATTAGAAGTAATAATGCAAGAAACAGCTGATCTAAAATGCAGTTCATGTTTCATTCCCTAGTAAGCATATTCACTGGCAGTTCACTTTTCAGATTTGTACACTAAACACATGAAGGTCATTCTATGGGGGAAATGATATTTATTTATTAATTTATCACATTTAGATACTGCTCATATCCCTTACAAAGCAACTCTAGGTAGTATACAAGTAGCACATAAAAACATAAAGGCTATATAAAGTATTATAATAGGAGGCAACTAAAATACAAAGAGAGTAATTAAAATTAAAAATAGGTGGGAGGGTATTCAAGGTTCTAACCCAGGGGTGTCAAACTGCCGGCCCGCAGGCCAGACGCGTCATGAGGAAACCATGGCCACCCTATTGCTGGCAATGGGGGGAAAGTTCTGATATGTCATGTGACATCACGTGACATCAGGAGTTTAATATGTCTGCTCTAACCGTTTCCTTTGCTGCATGCTTCTCTGTCTGTCCCAAGAGAGTTGGGAGACACTTTCAAAAAGTCAAGATGGGGGCAACCATGTTGCAAAGGGCAGGGGCAATGGCAGAAAATCTCTGTTCTTACACCCCACCATTAATATTCTTTAATTGGGGTGACATTGCATTCAGCATAGCTACTTTATTACCTCCATTGTCAGAATACAGTTTTCTATTCCAATGTTGGTGATCTCTACAAAGTATAATTAAGAAAGTAACAATGGTAACTGTGATGATGTGATTGGAACTCCACTTATTTTTTATGTTCACCACATTGGCACAGCTTCAGTCACAATGTTATTACCATCATCTTTCCCTTTTTGACCACATCCTGTAGACAGCCCCGCTAACCACAGAATAAAAGCCATTTTCAAGTAAAGCAGATGGCACTATTCTTTGGAAGTGGAATCTTAGCTTATTACTATGGTGTGCTATGTTTAGCAGGAAGAGATTGGCCATAATCTGGTCATGTTATGTATCAGAAAGATAACAGGCAGATGATAGTCAAAGAACATTCAAAGTCACACATACAGGACAGAGAATCTGGTTAAGACTATCCTGAGAACCTATATTATTTATTTATTTGTTTGTTTGTTTGTTTTTTATATACCACCCTACTCCCAAAGGACTCAGGGCGGTTTACAAGGCAAAATTTAAAAACAATACAATATAAAATGAAAATAAAATTAAATCAAGTCTAGCCCCAAAAAATTAAAATCATAATTTAAAAACATTAAAACCCCTCAGTCCAGACCAGATAGCTCAAAGAGCCAGGTTTTTTCGTCCCGGAGAAATGAACGAAGGTCTGGGGCAATCCGGAGCTCCGTTGGCAGTTGATTCCATAGGGCAGGTGCGCCCACAGTAATTGCAGTAATTGGACAAAAAATATGGAGACATGGAAAGGGCAGTATTTGAACAGGTATGACTACAATAAAAACAGTAGTAACCACAATTCCCCTAAAGCAGGGGTCTCCAACTCCCAGGCCACCGCCCAATCCTGGGCCATGACCCAACTTGAACTGGGACGAAAGTGGCGGGGAGTGCACATGCAGCTCCATTTGCACAAGCAGCAGGCAAGCATGCACATGAGCAAAGCTCCATTTGTGTGAGTGGCATGTGCGTGTACCTGCCACTCATGCAAATGAAGTTGCACATGCACACTTGCCCTCTGCTCACATGGAATCATCTCCTCTTCCCCCCCCCACTGGTCCGCAAAGCCAGAAAGGTTGGGGACTGCTGCCCTAAAGGCCTGTGTTTGTTTGTTCTGCCTGAAAATTAGTTATGGAATCAACTTTTTCTCTAGTTAGATAAGTCCCTCCTGATTTAGACTTTCAAAAATCATTATAAGTAAATTTAACTATATTAACTAATCTAATTAATTAGTACTAGTGGTCTCATTTCATTATTTACACAAAAGCATGTACACACAAACAAAATGAGATATTAGGCAAAAGGCAGAAAGAATAATTTTAAGCAAGATCAGGAGAAATTTGTAAAAAAAAGAAAGTTCCATACATAAAATATGCAGATGAAAAATAGAAGAGTAAGAACCTTAAACAGGACATACTGTAAATATTAGATAGATAAAGTATATACAGTATATATGTGAGGGAGGGCAGAATAATAAACAGGTTATTATTTCTTAATAGTTTCTTAATAAATTGTTAATAAATGTATTTATTATCAATTATCACATAGCCAGATATTTAGACTGCCTTTGGCATTTTTGTCCCCCTCTGGAGTCCTTCCTAAGCACCTGGGATAGACAGATGTTGTTTGATGGTGTTAAAGGCATCATCACAGAATGTAACCTGTTCTGAGTAAAGCTGCCTTTTGCAATTGACTAGTGGTGATTTTATTTATGCCAATGGTGTTCAAGTGGTATTCCAGTTGTTTTGGAATTGTACCCAAGGGACCTATTATTACTGGTAATATCTTTGTTTTCTTTTGCCATAGTTGTCCTGATGCTGTTTTTAGGTCTTAGTTATTTTCTCTTTGTTTCTGCTTTCTGCAGTATCCAGACATTTTTCCCCTCTTTCTTATCAACAATTGTTAAGTCTGGGGTGTTATATGGCAGGTGTTTGTCTGTTTGAATTCAAAAATCCCAAAACATTTCTCATTTTTCAGGTCTTCTTATTCAGGGATTTTAGTTCTGCTTGAGTCCAGTCCACTATTCCAGCTGTGTATCTAATGAGTGGAATTGCCCAGGTATTAATTGATGGTATATTCTCCACTGAGTTTGAACTTTAAGATCTTCTTCACTCTTTGATGTATTCACTTCTAACTTTTTTTGTTGACTTCAGTGAGCTTGTTGTTGTCATCCCAAGGGCATCTTGATTTTGTCAGTGTTCCTTATTTTTTGCCTTTTAAAGTTGAGGGTGGCATATTTGTTCAGTCCATTGAGTTTCTTAGCTGCATATATGGACAATGTTGAACCACAATTCTATTTCAAGTGTTTTTTTTCAATACAGCTTAATACTGTTGTTATTACTTTCTCTGTTTTCTTATCAATGTGTAGGACATTCTTTAACTTTTAAATTTGAAGACATATAGTTCTAATAAAACTTTATTTGACCTTAACCAGTCTAGACATTCTTAAATGGATGTTTAATTTAACATGTAAAATTTTGAACCAAAAATTGTGCTTCAGAGAGGAAAATTGAAGTATTTTTAAGGCTAAAAGAGTCAGCAACAACTTTTACTCGTTTGATAGGTTGACAAAATTGGAAGAAAGTATGTATGGGACCAAAATCAGATTGCTTCTTTGGTAAAATATATCATAATCATTTTAGAACATCATATACAGCCTTTCCAATTCTGATGATCCAATGAAAATAACTGGCACATTAATAAACTTTCCCACCCTACATATAATGCAATGTAACATATTAAATTACATTTTGGGGAAATATGGTAGGATTTACTTTGGTATAACTGATTATTATTTACTCTTTCAGATAAGAGAATGTAGTCTCTATATCACTTTCTACAACAGTCTGACTCACATTCAGAATAAATATTAACATGGTGCAGACAAGATAGGTTTTTGTGGCTATAACCAATACCACTTTTCTATTCTGGCTTTTTTTCTTACAAATATTTTTCCTGATCTACTGGAAACACAAGAGTATTAGTAAACTAATAAGTTAAAAACAAAATAGATTACATACAATCCTCCAAACAGACTAGCCACTTCATGCATATGACTTTCATTTCTTCAAACATCAAATAAGAACAAAAGCTATACATAATTCACCAGGGTTCTGCCATACCTTCATAATATAGAATCATAGATAAATATTTTAAAAAATACTGAAGCTGTAACCACTAGCCACCATCGTGTGATCTTTTTTTTATAAAAATATAGAATTATGGAGTTGGAAGGAACCACAGGAATCACATAGTCCAATCTTCTGCAGTGCTCAGGAAAATTAATTGAACCATTCTTGAGAGTCCACTTTCAAACTTACTAATACTTACCAGGCTTATTTATCTGGTACTATGCTGACAGTTGGAGAGAACCCCAAGGATGAGATTTGAGTTGCCTCTGCTCTGCCTGTTTCCATGTGGCTGGCAAATCAACACTCACAGTTAATGGGATGAGGCCAAGGAGAGAATAGGATAGTCTGAGCTAATATTTGGGTATTATCATCCAACTCTAGTCTGCACTTTCATGCTCATTCAACATGTGATATCATCAAGCCAAAGCACTCATTAAACAGTATATAGCAGATGCAACACACCAATTGGATCTAGCTAATATCCCAAGCTTTGTTCCCAGTGAATCCAAAAGATACTCTGTCTCCCATATGGTATAGTAAGCTAAACTCAAAGTACCTAAACATTGGAGGGCCTTTATTCTAGTATCTGTCATGCCCTCTCTTCATCTTAAAGATCTACACAGGAAGTTTCCTTACCTGGAGACCTGTGACTCTGGAAACACAGAAACATCAAAGCATGTGCTTCTCCAGTGCCTGTATCGCAGAGGTATTTATACCAGCTTCATCTCACCATTACTACATAAATATCCAGGGTGCACAGAACAGTTCTATACCTCCCTGCTGCTTTCAAATACCAACCCTGTTACAAAATATACTTTGCCAGGTTCTGCAAAGCAGCCCTTAAAATTTGTTTGATGATAAACTGTGCCACAAACTAGATTTAATGACATCGGGTGCACCATAATAGAGTGTAATTTGATGTGTACAGTCTTCCACATATTAATCTATATTCACTGACATGCATCCATCTAAAGCTCCTATCCCTCCTTTAGATTCTAGACTTTTGTTTTTATGTATAACGTTCTGTTTTAAAACTTTTAATATGTTCTGTCTTTTCATGGTTTTTAGATTTAGCATCTGATGTACCGATTTGCTTTGTAATTGACTCCTTATATTGGTCTATGATTGTAATTGATATATGATTTGATATATGTTGTAAGCAAATACCATTTTGTTACTGGATATTTGTAAGTCTGTGACATTTATGAAATTTAATGTTTAAAGGTTGCTAATGGCTTGCTCCTAGGACAGTTTTTCAAAGAATAAAAATAAAATACTTTGATAGTCCCTACTGAGTGTTTTATGATATATTTGAAATATCCTAGCTTTCAGTATTACGTTTCTTTCTAAATCATTAGTCCTTTCTTTATTGGGAAGAGAAAATAATATCCCTAAGACCAAACGATACAAATTAAGATTTATGGGATCTCCTTAACCATTTTTTTAAAAAGCCTATCTAGTTTTTTTGTAAATGTTATTCTCTGTTTCTAGACCTGAAAGGTTGCAGACTAAGGATCATGTATAGTTCTTTCCTTAAATGATTTTTCCCCCCTAACAAATAGTTGTGGGCAAGCCTGATCTGTACTGGGACCACAATTGATAAGCAAATTGAAACTTGCCTTTGTGATGCCCAAATTCAGATTGGCTTTCTGCATCTTCTATTTGTATTGCTAACAACAAGCCATAGACTCCTGCTCTAGATTAAAATCACAAAGTGGAACATTAATATATATATATTTTTTTTAAAAAAACCACACAGTAGTTGTAATTCAGTCCAACCTCACACATTCCCCAGTCTCTCGTGCTAGTAATTTGTAAGATAAGTACATTGTGCAAGGTCATATTTATGTACCACAGATAAATAAATTACATTTAAGACTGAGACAAATATTGCGGGCAGAACTTTTTCTATATTAAAGAAAAGGGTGATTGTAGTAAAGTTAGCCTAGGATTTGTAATCTCTTTGGACTTTAACATTTCTTAAAATTTTCAAACTTTGGTAGAGTTTCTCCAAACCTCTTAGCAATTGGATACATAGTTGGATTCTAAATAAACATTTCCCTAAAATAAACACATAATAAACACAAATAATCCGGGTAACCATTTTGTTCTAAATGGATTTGAATGTCAAGCGCCATAAGTTTTTTTTAAAAAAAAATAACACATGCTTTCTAGGCAAAAAATTCAAAGTTCATATCTTTTCAGATATACCCGAGAAAAAGTTTACTTAGAAACGCAATTAATCAGGGTGGACAGTAGACCACTCAGAGTTAGTTAGGCTTGTGCTTCTGCATAAAACTATTTCTTATTTTTTCTATATAAAATATAAGAAATAGTATTGCATTATATTTTCCTTTTCTCTTTCTGGTCTAAATATCTGATAAAATGTTTATGGCATTTCAGTAAAACTGACATATATTACAGTTGATATCACAATTTAAGTTGTCAATTTATACGGTACCTTTCTATTCATTGATCTTTACGGTTGGATAAAGTTAGAACTTTTTCTGATGAAAACATTGTGAGAGAGTAGTGGTTTAATAACAAGACATCATTGATCATATTGATCTGTTCTGGCTCACTGCTTTGTCACTAAGTTTGCTTATTTAATAAGCTGCCTACTTTCAGACAGATGTGTTCCTAATGTATGGACAAAAACCTCTGCAAGCTTTTATAATAGCCACAGAAAGAAGCCATAAGAGGGTCTGGAATTCTACTAAGGTGGAATGAATTTGATTAAATGACAAATTGAATAGGACCCAATCAGAAATATTCAATAAATGTCACAATTTGTTTGAGACATTTCAAAGTAAATGGATCCAGAATAACAGAAACTGGGGCACTTCCAGACAACCTGTCTTTCTGTCTCCCGATTATTTTTATTCTATTTTAAATGACAGCTGGAGTTCATTAGGGTGGTTCTGATTGCTTGCAGACTCTGAGACACTATGAATACAAACATGCTTGTGAGTCTATAGAATTTAAGGATAATTGATATGCTGAGAACGTACAGATAATTAGTGTTCAGTCTTCTTGACAAAAAGTTGAGGGTAGAGAATAAACAACTAATTTCTTCTTGTTTATTGATCTATTAACATGTAACTTGTTTTTCCTCCTCAGTTTTCTCATATCCCTTTCCTCTGGAAAAGGAAAAGGGAGAAAAAGAGACTTTAAATTGTTGGCATGTTTTGTTTCCCATGATAATATTCTTACCACTCAGCTCAAATAGTGTCTTCTGTCTTAATATAGAGCTACACCATCATTCTGCTACAATGAGATTCCCAAAACTGGGAAGTAGGATGCAGCAACAGTCTCCTTCAGCAAGAAAGCAGATTATTTCTTGAAAGAATAGAATAGAACATAACAGAGCTGGAAGGGACCTTGGAGGTCTTCAAGTCCAGCCCCCTGCTTGAGTAGTAAAACCTATACCATTTCAGACAAGTGACTGTCCAGTCTCTTTTAAAAATCTCCAGTGATGGAGCACCCACGATTTCTGGAGGCAAGCTACTCCACTGGTTAATTGTCCTCACTGTCAGGAAGTTTCTCCTTAATTCCAGGTTGCTTCTCTTTGATCAATTTCCAAACATTGTTTTTTGTCTTGCCCTCTGGTGCAATGGTGGATAATGTGACCCCCTCTTCTTTGTGACACCCCTCAAATACTGGAATACTGCTATCATGTCTCCACTATTTCTTCTTTTCTTTAGACAAGCCATATCCAGGTCCTGCAGCCATTCTTTGTATGTTTTAGTCTCCAGGCCTTTGATCATCTTAGTTGCTCTTCTCTGAATTTTTTTCCAAACTCTCAACATCTTTTTTGTGATATGGTAACCAAAATTGGCTGCCGTAATCCAGGTGTGGTCTTACTAGAGTTTAATAAAGTGATCTTCCCCTTCATGGATTACTGCCTTGTCGTGGCGAAGGGGCTTGCGTAATTCAATGAAGCTATGAGCTATGCCATGCAGGGCCACTTGAGACAGATGGTTCATAGAAGAGAGTTCTGACAAAATGTGATCTACTGGAGAAAGAAATGGCAACCCACTCCAGTATCTTTGCCATGAAAACCCTATGGACAGTGCCAAAAGGCAAAATGATATGACACTGGAAGATGAGCCCCTCAGGTTGGAAGGTGTCCAATATGCTACTGGGGAAGAGCAGAGGGCTAGTACTAGTAGCGCCAGAAATAATGAAGCGACTGGGCCAAAGCCGAAAGGATGCTCAGCTGTGGATGTATCTGGTGGTGAAAGGAAAGTCTGATGCTATAAAGATTTTTTCTCCATAGGAACCTGGAATGTAAGATCCATGAATCAAGGCAAGCTGGACCTGGTCAAACAAGAGATGACAAGACTGAACATCAACATCTTAGGAATCAGCGAACTAAAATGGACAGGAATGGGTGAATTTAATTCAGATGACCATCAGATATACAGTACTACTGCAGGCAAGAATCCCTCAGAAGAAATGGAGTAGCCTTCATAGTCAATAAAAGAGTAGGAAAAGCAATACTGGGATACAATCCTCAAAATGACAGAATGATCTCAGTTCGAATCCAAGGCAAGCCATTCAATATCACAGTAGTCCAAGTCTATGCCTCAACCACCGGTGCTGAAGAGGATGAAATTGACCAGTTCTATGAAGCCCTACAGTACCTTATAGAACTAACACCAAAAAATGATGTCTTTATCATCATGGGGGATTGGAATGCTAAAGTAGGAAGCCAAAAGATAACCAGAATAACAGGTAAGTTTGGCCTTGGAGTACAAAATGAAGCAGGGTACAGGCTGATATAATTTTGTCAAGAGAATACAATGGTCATAGCAAACACTCTTTTCAAACAACCCAAGAGACGACTCTACACATGGACATCATCAGACGGTCAACACATAAATCAGATTGACTATATGCTCTCCAGCCAAAGATGGAGAAGCTCTATACAGTCAGTAAAAACAAGACCAGGAGCTGACTGTGGCTCAGACCATGAGCTTCTCATTGCAAAGTTTAGGCTTAAACTGAAGAAAGTAGGGAAAAGCACTAGGCCACTCAGGTATGAATTAAATCATATCCCTGTTGAATATACAGTAGAGGTGACAAATAGATTTAAGGAATTAGATCTGATAGACAGAGTGCCTGAAGAACTATGGACAGAGATTTCCAACATGGTACAAGAGGTAGCAACTAAAACCATCCCAGAGAAAAAGAAATGCAAGAAAGCAAAATGGCTGTCTGAGGAAGCTTTGCAAATACTGAGGAAAGGAGGGAAGCGAAAGGCAAGGGAGAAAAAGAAAGATACGCCCAATTGAATGCAGAATTCCAGGGAATAGCTAGAAGAGATAAAAATGCCTTCTTAAATGAACAGTGCAAAGAAATAGAAGAAAACAATAGAAATAGGGAGGACCAGAGATCTCTTCAAGAAAATTGGAGAGATGAAGAGAACATTTCATGCAAAAATGGGCATGATAAAGGACCAAAATGGCAGGGACCTAACAGAGGCAGAAGAGATTAAGAAGAGGTGGCAAAATTACACAGAAGAACTAGCCTTGGTGGAGCAGTGGGCTAATGCCTCCTTAAGTAACACCAGCTGCCTGCAATTAGTGCAGGTTCGCATCCCACCAGGCACAAGGTTGACTCAGCCTTCCATCCTTCCGAGGTAGGTAAAATGAGGACCCAGACTGTTGGGGGCAATTAAGCTGACTTTGTAATAATGCTGCTTGGGGGTGTATGAAAGCCCTAATAAGCAGGCATATACATAGAATGAAGGCTACTGCTAAGCTTGTAAGCCGCCCTGAGTCTTTGGAGAAGGGCGGGATATAAATGGAATTAAAATAAAATAAATAAAATAAATAAAAACTATACAAGAACGAGCTTAACATCCCTGATAACCATGATGAGCTGGTCACTGATCCCGAGCCAGACATCCTAGAATGTGAAGTGAAGTGGGCCTTAGAAAAACTGAGCAACAACAAAGCTAGTGGAGGTGACAGTATTCCAGCTGAGCTATTCAAAATCTTAAAAGACGATGCAGTAAAAGTGCTACAATCAATTTGCCAGCAAATTTGGAAAACTCAACAGTGACCACAGGATTGGAAAAGATCAGTTTACATTCCAATTCCAAAGACAGGTAGTGCCAAAGAATGTTCAAACTATCTCACCATTGCACTCATTTCACATGCTAGTAAAGTTATACTTAAAATCCTACAAGCTAAACTTCAGCAGTATGTGGATTGAGAATTACCAGAAGTAATGCCAGATTGCCTAAATCTTTTTTTGAAATGAAGGATGATTTGGAATTGCGAGATATTTGGTGTGACACACACCTGTATGAAAAGGATTATACTTTTTTTTCTGATAGACATCAATCTTTTTCCAGGATTGATTTCATTTTGCTGACTAATGACTTTTTTCTAGTATTAAGAAGGTAAAGATCTGTGCAAGAGCTATTTCTGACCATAGTCCAGTTTGGTTAGAGATCAATAAGGACAATAGAGATAGGCGCTCGTGGCGCGTAAATGAGAATTTGTTTAGAAATCAGAGAAATGTGGAAGAATGTAAACAGCGGATGAAGGATTTTTTTGAAATTAATATGAATAAGGATACTTCTATGGACATGGTTTGGGATGCTAGCAAGGCCTATATGAGAGGGGTGTTGATATATATAATAATAAACACAGACGTATTTTGGAAGCCAGAAGGAAAGAATTGGAGAATGAAATTAAGGAAAAAGAAAAGGCCTTGATTTTGAACCCATTGGATGTGAAGACTAAGGAGGTTATTAAGCTATTAAGAGGACAATTTGATAAACTAATGGCTGACCAAGTGGCAACCAATTTGCGGTTTGCCAGGCATAATACTTTTTGCAATGCTAATAAGCCAGGTAGATGGCTAGCTTACAGACTAAGGAAAAAGCAAAGGGCTTCTAATATAGATAAAATTGAGCATAAGGGAAAGGTTGTGTTTCAACAGGATCTTATTAAGGAAGCCTTTGTGGATTTTTATTCTAAATTATATGCTAAGGAGAAGATTAATGAAAAAGACATTGATGTATATTTGGAGAATGCTAGCATCCCGGTTCTTACGCAAGCACAAAAAGAGGAGATTAATCAGTTGATTACAGAAGAAGAAATTCTTACAGCAATTAAGGAATTGAAGGTGGATAAAGCGCCAGGTACGGATGGTTTGACTGCGGTTTACTACAAAAATTTACAATTATAGTTGATAAAACCGTTAAAGGAACTGTTCCAGACAATTCAGAGAGGGGGAAAGGTGCCTCCGTCTTGGAGAACTGCTTTTATCTCTTTGATTCCAAAGGAAGATCAAGATGCTACTCAAGTAAAAAACTATAGTCCGATATCACTTTTAAATACAGATTACAAGATATTTGCTAAGGTGTTGGCTAATAGATTGATGAGGGTTCTGCAACAGGTGATTCATGGGGATCAAACTGGGTTTATTAGTGGTAGGCAAATGAAAAATAATGTGAGGCATATAGTTGATGTGTTAGAGTTTTTGGAAAAGAACAACCAGATCTCTGCGGCGCTAATTTTTTTAGATGCTGAAAAAGACTTTGATCAATTGAATTGGCAATTTTTGATGAAAGTTTTAGATAAAATGAATTTTGGGGATAAATTTTTGCAACCAATTAGGGCATTATATCAAAAACAAACTGCCCGAATAATAGTTAACAATAGCTTGACAGAAGCATGTAATATTGAGAAGGGCACAAGGCAAGGGTGTCCGTTATCGCCTTTGTTATTTGTGTTAACATTGGAGATATTATTGGTAAAAATACGGAATTCGGAAAGAATTAAGGGTATACAAATTAGAGATCAGGATTATAGATTGAGAGCGTTCGCAGACGATCTGGTTGTTACAGTGACCCAGCCGGAGAACTCTGTTGTGGACCTGATGGAGATAATAATGCAATATGGGAAGGTTTCTGGATTTAAAGTTAATGTACAAAAAACTAAAATTTTGGCAAAAAATATGACAGTATCGCAAAAGGCCCTTTTAGAAGGATTAACTGGATTTGAGATTGTTAAAAGGGTCAAATATTTGGGGGTGTTTTTGTCACCCTCTAATACAAAGTTATATAAAAATAAATATGAAAATTATGGGGAAAAATTGAAAAAGAAATGGAGAGTTGGGAAAAATTGCAATTGTCTTTGTTGGGGCGAATCGCAGCAGTGAAAATGAATGTCCTGCCTAAATTTTTATTCTTATTTCAAATGATACCGGTTCTTAAGAAAGATTCTAATCTGGAGGAATGGCAGTGAGGTATCAATAAATTTGTTTGGGCAGGGAAAAGGCCATGAGTTAAACTTAAGATTATGCAGGATACTCGTGAAAGAGGTGGTCTTAAAATGCCCAATCTTAAATTATATTATGAAGCTGCTGCGTTAGCAGGAATAAGTGATTGGATTAATTTGACACAAGAGAGATTATTAAATCTTGAGGGCCACGACTTGTTGTTTGGTTGGCATGCATATTTGTTGTATGATAAGAAGGTAGATAATGTGTTTAGAGTGCATATTTTAAGACAGGCATTGTTGAGAGTTTGGAAGAAGTATAGACATAAGTTAGACTGTAAGATACCATTGTGGGCAATCCCAAAACACTCAATAGAAAATATAAATGTTGGTTTTAAACATGATGTGACTACGTATAAGGAGATTTTAAGCTTGGAAAGAAATGTCTGGTGTCTGAAACCATATAGCCTCTTGCGAGATGAGAAGATTGTTCAAACTTGGTTTCAATATATTCAACTACGGGCCAGGTGGAAAGAAGATCAGAAAACTGGTTTTACAATGACTGATGAAAATCTGATAAAGCAAATTAGAAATCAGGGTCCAGCACATATTAAACGGATATATCTTGCATTGATAGAAATTGACTCAGAAACAGAACTTGTTAAAGATTGTATGATAAAATGGGCCCAAAACATCCAAGAAGTTATTACAATGGACACGTGGGAAAAGATATGGGTGAGGAACGTAAAATTTACACAAGCTCAAAACTTAAGAGAGAACTTTTATAAAATGTTTTATAGATGGCATCTAGATCCTAAAAAGCTTGCAAGTATGTATCCGAATTATCAGCCTAAATGCTGGAGGTGTTGTGATGAAGATGCAACATATTTTCACATATGGTGGACTTGTAAAAAGGTTAAGGCCTTTTGGATAAAAATTTGGTGGAACATGCAAAAGATTTTCAAGCAAAGGATAAAGTTTTGTCCGCAACTTTTTTTGTTGGGAATAATTACAGATGTTACGGTTGTGGACACTAAGCTGATGTTGAATGTAATTACGGCAGCAAGACTCTTAATAGGCCAGTATTGGAAGAAGGAGGAACTGCCGACTATAGAAGAATGGGCTTTAAAGGTTTCTGACCTGGCAGAGATGGCAAAGATTTCGGCTTATTTGAAAGATCACTCACAAGAACGTTATGTTATGGAGTGGAGAAAATGGATTGAGTATATCCAGAACAAATATGGGACTAAGAAGTTTCATGTAGCATTTGAATAAGTCTTCCTTCTCTTTTTCTTTCTTTTTCTTTCTTTTTTTTCTCTATATATGTTTAATATTATTAAGGTTTGTATTATCCTATATAAGCCAGAGAGTGATAGATTTTAGAGTTTATGGTTGTTAGTATATGGTTGTTTATGATTGTTTGTTTTTTTCTATACCTTGTACTTAGCTCTGGGAAGTCGGGGGGGGGGAGGGGGAGAGGGGTAGGGAGGGAGGGAGAGGGGTAGGGAGGGAGGGAGAGGGGAGGGGGAGGGGGGACTGTTAAAGATAAAATGTATATTAAAACTTTTCAATAAAAAAAAAACTTTTGATTGTGTGGATCATAACAAACTGTGGCAAGTTCTTAAAGAGATGGGCATACCAGACCATCTTATTTGTCTCGAGAAACCTATATGCAGGTCAAGAAGCAACAGTAAGAACTGGACACAGAACCACTGATTGGTTCAAAATTGGGAAAGGAGTCCGGCAAAGCTGTATACTGTCATCCTGCCTGTTTAATTTATATGCAGAGCACATCATGAGAAAGGCAGGGCTAGATGAATCAAAAGTTGGAATTAAGATTGCCGGGAGAAATATCAACAACCTAAGATATGCAGATGATACCACTCTAATGGCAGAAAGTGAAGAACTAAAGAGCCTCTTGTTGCAGGTGAAGAAGGAGAGTGCAAAAGTTGGCTTGAACCTTAACATTTAAGAAAACTAAGATCATGGCATCCAGCCCTCTCAATTCCTGGGAAATAGATGGGGAAGAAATGGAGGTAGTGACAGATTTTATTCTCCTGGTTTCCAAGATCACTGCAGATGGGGACTGCAGCCAAGAAATTAAAAGATGCTTGCTCCTGGGGAGGAAAGCAATGGCAAATTTAGACAGCACACTAAAAAGCAGACACATCACCCTGCCAACAAAAGTGCATATAGTCAAGGCTATGGTCTTCCCAGTTGCAATGTATGGCAGTGAAAGGTGGACCATAAGAAAGGCTGAGGGCCAAAGAATTGAGGCCTTTGAACTGTGGTGCTGGAGAAGACTCCTGTGAGTCCCTTGGACTGCAAGGCGATCAAACCAGTCAGTCCTAGAGGAGATCAATCCTGACTGCTCTTTAGACGGCCAAATCCTGAAGTTGAAACTCTAATACTTTGGCCACCTAAAGAGAAGGAAGGACTCACTGGAGAAGAGCCTAATGCTGGGAAAGATTGAGGGCAATAGAAGAAGGGGATGACAGAGAATGAGGTGGCTGGATGGAGTCACTGAAGCAGTAGGCGTGAGCTTAAATGGACTCCAGAAGATGGTAGAGGACAGGAAGGCCTAGAGGAACATTGTCCATTGGGTTGCGATGGTTGGGACACGACTTCACAGCTAACAACAACAACAAAAGTGATCTTATGTGATCTTAATTCTATGCCTCTGTTTATTTAACCAAGGGCTGTATTAGCTTTTTTGGGTCCTGCTGCACACTTCTGGCTCATCGTTAAGTGATCGTCCACTAGGATTCCAAGGTCCCTCTCCTAATTACTGTTTTTAAGCTAGGTTTTTCCGAATCTGTACTTGTACCTTTGAGTTTTCCTGCCTAAATCTAAAACTTTGTTTTTCTCCACATTGAAACTCCATTATTGTTCAAGTTTGTCAATAACTTTTTAGATCCTGAATTTGTCTTCTGTGGTGTTGGCTACTCCTGCCAGTTTGATGTCATCTGCAAATTTGATGAATTCCCCTTCAATTCCCTCATCTAAGTCATTGATGAAGATATTGAAGAGTACTGGGCCTAAGACGGAACCTTGTGGTACCTCACAGCTTACTTCTCTTCATGTGGATGTAGTGCCATTGAGAACTACTCATTGAGTAAGGTTTTCCAGCCAGCTACAGATCCATCTGGTGGTGATGTTGTCTATTCCAACTTTTCTAGTTTACCAAGGAGTAGGTTGTGATTACTTTATCAAATGCTTTACTGAAATCTAAGTATACTATGTCCACAGTATTTCACTGGTCTATTAGTTTAGTCACTTTGTCGAAGAATGAAATATGAGGCAGTAATTTCTTGTCATATCATCACTGATAAATACAGCTAGAAACAGAATTTCCCATTGGTAGGTACAATGCCAATGACAGAATTATATCACAATGCCAATCATTCAATGACATCATCCTTGGATCAGTGAAAGCTTCATATTCCCACCACTTCAGGAACAGCATTGTCATCAGGAAGTTGATGTTTTTATCACTCAGACTTTTTTAAACAGATGCTGAAGGAATTACATGGAAAGCTGATGCTCAGGTAATGATTCATCCACTTGTATTTTCCTCCATGGTAGCTATTTTCTCTCCCAGCACTCACAGAAAATCTAGTTGGGTGAACTTCCTTTACGTCAAAGGACTGGAAAAGAGTACAAGCCAAAATTTTCTGGGATTCATCTGGTTCTTGATAAGTTTAAGGTTCTTGATTAATGTATCACATTTTGATATATTCGATATGCTTGATTATTTATTAAATGAATAACCAAAATTTATTCGGTTATTTTGCTTACCTGAGATCTTATCAGTACGTCTTATAGCTGATTATATATAATTACCTGACTCACAAAGAGAATAAAGGCAAGTACTGAAAAAACAAAAAAGGTTTTATCTTTCTCTGAAAATGAAACCCCCAGGCTTGCATTTTTGTGTGTTGAGACTGAGATTCAATAAGTATTGTAAATTATGTAAGTGGTGGCAGTAAATCTATGTTGGAAATATACCAGCAACAGGGTCTGGCAGTCTGTCTTATTCTGCAATATGGAGCCACTGATTTCCTTCTTTAAACTTGCCAATATATAAACAAGACTATATACATTTCTTGGCTCCACTTGTTGCCAGTGGGGGATCTGTGATTAGAAAGTCTGAACTGAGATTTGGTTTCAAGTCTAGGACTCAATTTGAATGGGAATTGTGTACAACATTTATTTTTTTTGTCTCTTAGTCAGGAAGGTCAAATGTTACCATCAAAGTTGTCCAAAATGTTGGTCTTAGTTCTTCTGTCTTATGATAATTATTCTGCGGTTTAGCTTTAACTAACTAAAAATCTATCAAATTAAAATATCTTATTAAAAATCTTAAATAACTTTTAAACAGTTGATTGGAAACTGTAACCATTTTTCTCCCAGTAGTAAAACTGTCTAATTTGTTTGAATAATCAAAATATCACTTTCCATATGTTCTTGGAGGCAAAGATTTAATTGCTTTCTGATGTCACAGTCTGGGATAATTTGGATTTACTGAGATGGCTTACCAGTTTGTCATCAGTGGAGATTTTAAATAAATAATGTGTTTAATAGAAATGTCATTATCTTTGGGAAGTTTTCACTGCTGTGGCTAATGCAATACAAGGAAGTTCTGAGGCAACAGTTCAAATGGAAAAAATAGTCCTAGATCATGTAGACTTAAGGAATTAAACTCTGCAGAAACTGCTTCTTGAATCTCTTACATAACATTAATTTGCAGGAATATGCATAGTTATATCCATTTGAAGTATTTTGATACTGGAGCATTTAAACAGTTTCTTATTTGATGATGATGTTAAACACCTGCTATTTCAAAACAGTTATTTTAAGGTCTCCATGGTGTCTCCTGAGAGATTAAAATGCTCTGATATCAATTCTTTTTTTTTTCTGAGTCCTGAGGTCAAATCTGTGTCCATTATTTTGGACAATGTTTGTCCCAGACCTTACCCCTAATTAAATTCAACATCAGGCTTGCCAAATCTATGCATTTGTTGAAGTGAAATACAGCTTACAAAAACTTGTGCCTTTTAATAATTGTTGGAAAAAGTACCACAAAATTACTGAGTTTTTGCTCCAATAGATTAACATGGTTCTCATCCTGCATTGTCTATGCATGATCTAGATCAGACATATCAAACTCATGATGTCATGTGACGTCACACGATGTATCATGACTTTTCCCCCAATGCTGGCAATGGGGTGGGCGTGGTTTCGGAGTGACGCATCCAGCCCACGGGCCGGCAGTTTGACATGCCTGATCTAGATAATCTTCTAGGCTGAAACATGGTATTCTAGAAGAAAATTTGATTGAAGCTAGTAACAGTATATTTCCTTGCTAACTTTGGTTTGCACATGTTTTTTTTCCCCTTTCCCCCCTGCAGTGAGTATTGAAGAGTTTACAGAAAAAGCATTGCTGACTTTTCCTCTGGGTTCCAAAATGTTCACCATATGCGGCAAACATATGGCATACCTTCATAATAGTATTAACTAGGCAGGATATGGCAGATTTTTATAGAAACACCATAATGTAGAAAAGTTGCTATAGTGCAACAAACAGCTGCTTTTATGAATGTTGTCTATTTTTAAACTAAACGCCATTATTTATTATGTAGTTATGTTTAGCAATATCAAAGTAAGGAAATAAATCAAGCCCAAGTGGAAATGTTCATTTGAGTAGTTGTGTGACCCAACTGCAAAACACACTGACAAAGCAATTTGTATTACAACTTAAAGCACTGTGGTATATGTCTGCAAATGTATATATATATTTTATATATATATATATATATATATATATATATATGTAGATCTAGAGTCTCGGGTTTCTTCCCGCGTTCCTTTCATCTTCAGAAAGTTGTGGCGACGTTTCGACGAAATCCCATCCGTCATCATCAGGCCGGAGTGTTCCTCCTGCTGCTTCCAGGAGCAATGCGTGGTCTGGCTGTTCCTTTCCTTCCAACTGCCGGTGGGGCTGTGTTCTGACTGGGTGGAGGCGTGGCTGCTTTCTGATTGGGTGGGGGTGTCCTCCGATTGGGTGGAGGCGTGGTTGTCTTCTGATTGAGTGGAGGCGTGGCTGTCTTCTGATTGGGTGGATGCGTGGTTGTCTTCTGATTGGTTGGAGGCGTGGCTGTCTTCTGATTGGGTGGGGTGTGTTCTGAATGGGTGGGGTTTTTTGTTGTGTTGTAATATCCTGAGTGTTGTGATTTGGTGTCCTGAGGAGTGGGCTGTGTAGTGGCCTCCAGAGCTTTGGTTTGGCTCCGAGTTCGAGGACCTGCTATGTATCTCTGGTATGGGTCAGTCAGGTTCGTGTGTGCGTTCTTCTGCTTGGGTGATGGCACTTTTGCTTGACTTGTTCTGTCTTCTGTGTGGGGGAGTTTTTGTTCTGGGTGTGGATGAGTCTTGCTGGGGCTGGTGGCATTTGGGGTTGTTTGTTGGTTTTTTAAATCCTTGTTTGCTGAAATTCGTTTCTCTATCAATGCTGGTTTCCAAATGTCATGTAGGCGGGAGGTGTCGTCTCGCTTGTTCATACTGTCTGGGTGTTTTTCTATTTCAATGGCTTCTCTGATTATTCTGCTATTGAGATGTTCTATTTTGGCGATTGTTTTTGTACCTTCAAAATTGATGTTGTGTCCCGTAGTGTTTATGTGTTGTACTAGTGAAGATGTGTGATCTTTCTTCTGTACTGAGTTCTTATGTTCTTCTACACGTACCTCTATTCTTCTGTTAGTCTGTCCGATGTATGTTGCTGGACAGGAGGCGCATGGGATTTGGTATATGCCCTGGTTTTCCAGTTCTATTTTGTCTTTGGGATTTCTCAGGATGGTTGATATCTTTCTGTCAGTGTTAAATGCGGTTTTGATGTTATGTTTGCGTAGTACTTTACTGATTTTGTCGGTTGTTCCTTTTATGTAGGGCAAGATGGCTCGTCCGTTGTTCTGTTCTTCTTCTTGGATGTTTTTCTGTTTCGGAGTCCCCTGCTGAATCATATTGGTGATTTTGTTTTTTTGGAACTTGTTTGCTGTCAATATGTCTGTCAGGGTGTGTAGTTCTGTTTGTATATGTGTTTTATCTGCAAGGCGTCTGGTTCTTGTTATTAGTGTTTTGGCTACTGAATTTATTTGTGCTGGGTGATGATGTGATTGCGCATTGAGGTAACGGTTGGTGTGCGTTTTCTTTCGGTAGACTGTGTGTCCTAAGGTGCCGTTTTGTTTTTTGTATATAAGTACATCCAGGAAAGGTAACTGGTTGTTTGTTTCAATCTCCATGGTGAATTTTATTTTGGGATGTAGGCTGTTCAGGTGTGTTAGGAAGTTTTCTAGCTCCTTTCTTCCGTGGGGCCAGATCACGAAGGTGTCATCCACATATCTGAGCCACAGTTTTGGTTTGTTTGTAGTCTTTTCCAGAGCGTTAGTTTCAAATTCTTCCATGAAAAGGTTGGCGATAACTGGTGATAGAGGGGATCCCATTGGTGCGCCTTCTATTTGTTTGTATCTCTGGCCTCTGTGTATGAAGTATGTGTTTGATAAGCAGTGTTCTGCTAGTTCTATAATATGGTTTGGTGGTTGGTATTTGCTTCTTATTGTTGATAGAGCTTCTTGGACTGGCACCTGGGTGAATAGTGATACCACATCGAAGCTGACTAGCAAGTCTTTTTGGTCTATCTGTAGATTTTTCACTAATTCTATAAAGTGGTATGAGTTTTGGACATATGAAGCTGCCATTTCTGCTTGAGGTTGTAGTTGTTTTGCTAGGTATTTAGCTAAGTTTTGTAGTGGTGAGCCTATAGAACTTACTATGGGTCTTAGTGGGATTCCATCTTTGTGTATTTTGGGGAGGCCATATAGTTTTGGGCATCTGGATGACTTCTCCCTGGGAATGATTGTTTGTTGGATTTCTTGGCTTATAGAAGTTGATTTTATCTTTTTCTTGGTGGTCTTTTCTAGATAGGTTGTGGGATCTGTATATATAGGTTTGTATGTAGTTTCTTTGAGTAAGTTGGACAGTTTCTCTTCATAGTCTGATGTGTCCATTACCACTGTAGCATTGCCTTTATCTGCTGGTAGTATGATTATGCTGTTGTCTTTTCTTAGGTTTTGCAATGCTACTTGTTCTTCTTTTGTTAGGTTGCTTTTGGGTGGTTTGCTTGTGCATAGGATGTGGGTGACTTCATGTCTGACTTGGTCTGCTTCATCTGCATTGAGTTTAGTTAAGCTGGTTTCAACTCCACATATGATGGTTTCTGTGGGAATTTTCTTTGGTGCAACAGCGAAGTTGAAACCTTTTGCTAGGACGTTTGTTTCTGCTGTTGTTAGTCTTCTGTGGGAGATGTTATGCACTACTTGTTGTAGATGTTGTTGTGATGTGGTTGTTTGGTTGTTGTAGTTCTCTAATTGTTTGAGTTTCTTTGAATGTCTGTTGTTTTTATAGATGGTCTCTGTTTCTGCTCTCCAAACCGCCAGTTGTTTCACTTTGTCCCATAGTATCGGGTGAATAATGTTGCTGAGTTTGAGATGTAATGTTAGTAGGTCCTTGTTTGTTTGGTCTAATTGAAATCTTTTATTGTGGAGTTCATTTCTTAGTAATGCCATTTCTGTTCTTCTTAGAATGCGTTTGGTTGAAGTGGTATTGATGTGGAATTTCAATTTGAAACAATTTGGTCTTATATTTTGGTCTCGACATTGGCATAGGAAAGGTATGTCACTTAGTATTCTTGCTCTTCGTACTTCTGACTTTTCGTAAGTCCTGGTTAGTTGGTAGATGTCCTCCCCGTAGAGGTATGATATTTGTTTTCGTAGATTCTCGCGGGTGTCTGTATGTGTAGATCTAGAGTCTCGGGTTTCTTCCCGCGTTCCTTTCATCTTCAGAAAGTTGTGGCGACGTTTCGACGAAATCCCATCCGTCATCATCAGGCCGGAGTGTTCCTCCTGCTGCTTCCAGGAGCAATGCGTGGTCTGGCTGTTCCTTTCCTTCCAACTGCCGGTGGGGCTGTGTTCTGACTGGGTGGAGGCGTGGCTGCTTTCTGATTGGGTGGGGGTGTCCTCCGATTGGGTGGAGGCGTGGTTGTCTTCTGATTGAGTGGAGGCGTGGCTGTCTTCTGATTGGGTGGATGCGTGGTTGTCTTCTGATTGGTTGGAGGCGTGGCTGTCTTCTGATTGGGTGGGGTGTGTTCTGAATGGGTGGGGTTTTTTGTTGTGTTGTAATATCCTGAGTGTTGTGATTTGGTGTCCTGAGGAGTGGGCTGTGTAGTGGCCTCCAGAGCTTTGGTTTGGCTCCGAGTTCGAGGACCTGCTATGTATCTCTGGTATGGGTCAGTCAGGTTCGTGTGTGCGTTCTTCTGCTTGGGTGATGGCACTTTTGCTTGACTTGTTCTGTCTTCTGTGTGGGGGAGTTTTTGTTCTGGGTGTGGATGAGTCTTGCTGGGGCTGGTGGCATTTGGGGTTGTTTGTTGGTTTTTTAAATCCTTGTTTGCTGAAATTCGTTTCTCTATCAATGCTGGTTTCCAAATGTCATGTAGGCGGGAGGTGTCGTCTCGCTTGTTCATACTGTCTGGGTGTTTTTCTATTTCAATGGCTTCTCTGATTATTCTGCTATTGAGATGTTCTATTTTGGCGATTGTTTTTGTACCTTCAAAATTGATGTTGTGTCCCGTAGTGTTTATGTGTTGTACTAGTGAAGATGTGTGATCTTTCTTCTGTACTGAGTTCTTATGTTCTTCTACACGTACCTCTATTCTTCTGTTAGTCTGTCCGATGTATGTTGCTGGACAGGAGGCGCATGGGATTTGGTATATGCCCTGGTTTTCCAGTTCTATTTTGTCTTTGGGATTTCTCAGGATGGTTGATATCTTTCTGTCAGTGTTAAATGCGGTTTTGATGTTATGTTTGCGTAGTACTTTACTGATTTTGTCGGTTGTTCCTTTTATGTAGGGCAAGATGGCTCGTCTGTTGTTCTGTTCTTCTTCTTGGATGTTTTTCTGTTTCGGAGTCCCCTGCTGAATCATATTGGTGATTTTGTTTTTTTGGAACTTGTTTGCTGTCAATATGTCTGTCAGGGTGTGTAGTTCTGTTTGTATATGTGTTTTATCTGCAAGGCGTCTGGTTCTTGTTATTAGTGTTTTGGCTACTGAATTTATTTGTGCTGGGTGATGATGTGATTGCGCATTGAGGTAACGGTTGGTGTGCGTTTTCTTTCGGTAGACTGTGTGTCCTAAGGTGCCGTTTTGTTTTTTGTATATAAGTACATCCAGGAAAGGTAACTGGTTGTTTGTTTCAATCTCCATGGTGAATTTTATTTTGGGATGTAGGCTGTTCAGGTGTGTTAGGAAGTTTTCTAGCTCCTTTCTTCCGTGGGGCCAGATCACGAAGGTGTCATCCACATATCTGAGCCACAGTTTTGGTTTGTTTGTAGTCTTTTCCAGAGCGTTAGTTTCAAATTCTTCCATGAAAAGGTTGGCGATAACTGGTGATAGAGGGGATCCCATTGGTGCGCCTTCTATTTGTTTGTATCTCTGGCCTCTGTGTATGAAGTATGTGTTTGATAAGCAGTGTTCTGCTAGTTCTATAATATGGTTTGGTGGTTGGTATTTGCTTCTTATTGTTGATAGAGCTTCTTGGACTGGCACCTGGGTGAATAGTGATACCACATCGAAGCTGACTAGCAAGTCTTTTTGGTCTATCTGTAGATTTTTCACTAATTCTATAAAGTGGTATGAGTTTTGGACATATGAAGCTGCCATTTCTGCTTGAGGTTGTAGTTGTTTTGCTAGGTATTTAGCTAAGTTTTGTAGTGGTGAGCCTATAGAACTTACTATGGGTCTTAGTGGGATTCCATCTTTGTGTATTTTGGGGAGGCCATATAGTTTTGGGCATCTGGATGACTTCTCCCTGGGAATGATTGTTTGTTGGATTTCTTGGCTTATAGAAGTTGATTTTATCTTTTTCTTGGTGGTCTTTTCTAGATAGGTTGTGGGATCTGTATATATAGGTTTGTATGTAGTTTCTTTGAGTAAGTTGGACAGTTTCTCTTCATAGTCTGATGTGTCCATTACCACTGTAGCATTGCCTTTATCTGCTGGTAGTATGATTATGCTGTTGTCTTTTCTTAGGTTTTGCAATGCTACTTGTTCTTCTTTTGTTAGGTTGCTTTTGGGTGGTTTGCTTGTGCATAGGATGTGGGTGACTTCATGTCTGACTTGGTCTGCTTCATCTGCATTGAGTTTAGTTAAGCTGGTTTCAACTCCACATATGATGGTTTCTGTGGGAATTTTCTTTGGTGCAACAGCGAAGTTGAAACCTTTTGCTAGGACGTTTGTTTCTGCTGTTGTTAGTCTTCTGTGGGAGATGTTATGCACTACTTGTTGTAGATGTTGTTGTGATGTGGTTGTTTGGTTGTTGTAGTTCTCTAATTGTTTGAGTTTCTTTGAATGTCTGTTGTTTTTATAGATGGTCTCTGTTTCTGCTCTCCAAACCGCCAGTTGTTTCACTTTGTCCCATAGTATCGGGTGAATAATGTTGCTGAGTTTGAGATGTAATGTTAGTAGGTCCTTGTTTGTTTGGTCTAATTGAAATCTTTTATTGTGGAGTTCATTTCTTAGTAATGCCATTTCTGTTCTTCTTAGAATGCGTTTGGTTGAAGTGGTATTGATGTGGAATTTCAATTTGAAACAATTTGGTCTTATATTTTGGTCTCGACATTGGCATAGGAAAGGTATGTCACTTAGTATTCTTGCTCTTCGTACTTCTGACTTTTCGTAAGTCCTGGTTAGTTGGTAGATGTCCTCCCCGTAGAGGTATGATATTTGTTTTCGTAGATTCTCGCGGGTGTCTGTATGTGTAGATCTAGAGTCTCGGGTTTCTTCCCGCGTTCCTTTCATCTTCAGAAAGTTGTGGCGACGTTTCGACGAAATCCCATCCGTCATCATCAGGCCGGAGTGTTCCTCCTGCTGCTTCCAGGAGCAATGCGTGGTCTGGCTGTTCCTTTCCTTCCAACTGCCGGTGGGGCTGTGTTCTGACTGGGTGGAGGCGTGGCTGCTTTCTGATTGGGTGGGGGTGTCCTCCGATTGGGTGGAGGCGTGGTTGTCTTCTGATTGAGTGGAGGCGTGGCTGTCTTCTGATTGGGTGGATGCGTGGTTGTCTTCTGATTGGTTGGAGGCGTGGCTGTCTTCTGATTGGGTGGGGTGTGTTCTGAATGGGTGGGGTTTTTTGTTGTGTTGTAATATCCTGAGTGTTGTGATTTGGTGTCCTGAGGAGTGGGCTGTGTAGTGGCCCACTCCTCAGGACACCAAATCACAACACTCAGGATATTACAACACAACAAAAAACCCCACCCATTCAGAACACACCCCACCCAATCAGAAGACAGCCACGCCTCCAACCAATCAGAAGACAACCACGCATCCACCCAATCAGAAGACAGCCACGCCTCCACTCAATCAGAAGACAACCACGCCTCCACCCAATCGGAGGACACCCCCACCCAATCAGAAAGCAGCCACGCCTCCACCCAGTCAGAACACAGCCCCACCGGCAGTTGGAAGGAAAGGAACAGCCAGACCACGCATTGCTCCTGGAAGCAGCAGGAGGAACACTCCGGCCTGATGATGACGGATGGGATTTCGTCGAAACGTCGCCACAACTTTCTGAAGATGAAAGGAACGCGGGAAGAAACCCGAGACTCTAGATCTACACATACAGACACCCGCGAGAATCTACGAAAACAAATATCATACCTCTACGGGGAGGACATCTACCAACTAACCAGGACTTACGAAAAGTCAGAAGTACGAAGAGCAAGAATACTAAGTGACATACCTTTCCTATGCCAATGTCGAGACCAAAATATAAGACCAAATTGTTTCAAATTGAAATTCCACATCAATACCACTTCAACCAAACGCATTCTAAGAAGAACAGAAATGGCATTACTAAGAAATGAACTCCACAATAAAAGATTTCAATTAGACCAAACAAACAAGGACCTACTAACATTACATCTCAAACTCAGCAACATTATTCACCCGATACTATGGGACAAAGTGAAACAACTGGCGGTTTGGAGAGCAGAAACAGAGACCATCTATAAAAACAACAGACATTCAAAGAAACTCAAACAATTAGAGAACTACAACAACCAAACAACCACATCACAACAACATCTACAACAAGTAGTGCATAACATCTCCCACAGAAGACTAACAACAGCAGAAACAAACGTCCTAGCAAAAGGTTTCAACTTCGCTGTTGCACCAAAGAAAATTCCCACAGAAACCATCATATGTGGAGTTGAAACCAGCTTAACTAAACTCAATGCAGATGAAGCAGACCAAGTCAGACATGAAGTCACCCACATCCTATGCACAAGCAAACCACCCAAAAGCAACCTAACAAAAGAAGAACAAGTAGCATTGCAAAACCTAAGAAAAGACAACAGCATAATCATACTACCAGCAGATAAAGGCAATGCTACAGTGGTAATGGACACATCAGACTATGAAGAGAAACTGTCCAACTTACTCAAAGAAACTACATACAAACCTATATATACAGATCCCACAACCTATCTAGAAAAGACCACCAAGAAAAAGATAAAATCAACTTCTATAAGCCAAGAAATCCAACAAACAATCATTCCCAGGGAGAAGTCATCCAGATGCCCAAAACTATATGGCCTCCCCAAAATACACAAAGATGGAATCCCACTAAGACCCATAGTAAGTTCTATAGGCTCACCACTACAAAACTTAGCTAAATACCTAGCAAAACAACTACAACCTCAAGCAGAAATGGCAGCTTCATATGTCCAAAACTCATACCACTTTATAGAATTAGTGAAAAATCTACAGATAGACCAAAAAGACTTGCTAGTCAGCTTCGATGTGGTATCACTATTCACCCAGGTGCCAGTCCAAGAAGCTCTATCAACAATAAGAAGCAAATACCAACCACCAAACCATATTATAGAACTAGCAGAACACTGCTTATCAAACACATACTTCATACACAGAGGCCAGAGATACAAACAAATAGAAGGCGCACCAATGGGACCCCCTCTATCACCAGTTATCGCCAACCTTTTCATGGAAGAATTTGAAACTAACGCTCTGGAAAAGACTACAAACAAACCAAAACTGTGGCTCAGATATGTGGATGACACCTTCGTGATCTGGCCCCACGGAAGAAAGGAGCTAGAAAACTTCCTAACACACCTGAACAGCCTACATCCCAAAATAAAATTCACCATGGAGATTGAAACAAACAACCAGTTACCTTTCCTGGATGTACTTATATACAAAAAACAAAACGGCACCTTAGGACACACAGTCTACCGAAAGAAAACGCACACCAACCGTTACCTCAATGCGCAATCACATCATCACCCAGCACAAATAAATTCAGTAGCCAAAACACTAATAACAAGAACCAGACGCCTTGCAGATAAAACACATATACAAACAGAACTACACACCCTGACAGACATATTGACAGCAAACAAGTTCCAAAAAAACAAAATCACCAATATGATTCAGCAGGGGACTCCGAAACAGAAAAACATCCAAGAAGAAGAACAGAACAACGGACGAGCCATCTTGCCCTACATAAAAGGAACAACCGACAAAATCAGTAAAGTACTACGCAAACATAACATCAAAACCGCATTTAACACTGACAGAAAGATATCAACCATCCTGAGAAATCCCAAAGACAAAATAGAACTGGAAAACCAGGGCATATACCAAATCCCATGCGCCTCCTGTCCAGCAACATACATCGGACAGACTAACAGAAGAATAGAGGTACGTGTAGAAGAACATAAGAACTCAGTACAGAAGAAAGATCACACATCTTCACTAGTACAACACATAAACACTACGGGACACAACATCAATTTTGAAGGTACAAAAACAATCGCCAAAATAGAACATCTCAATAGCAGAATAATCAGAGAAGCCATTGAAATAGAAAAACACCCAGACAGTATGAACAAGCGAGACGACACCTC
This sequence comes from Vipera ursinii, assembly GCF_947247035.1. Classification (NCBI taxonomy): domain Eukaryota; kingdom Metazoa; phylum Chordata; class Lepidosauria; order Squamata; family Viperidae; genus Vipera; species Vipera ursinii. Next base: position 47,003,067 of record NC_139514.1, on the reverse strand, counting down.
CCGCCTACATGACATTTGGAAACCAGCATTGATAGAGAAACGAATTTCAGCAAACAAGGATTTAAAAAACCAACAAACAACCCCAAATGCCACCAGCCCCAGCAAGACTCATCCACACCCAGAACAAAAACTCCCCCACACAGAAGACAGAACAAGTCAAGCAAAAGTGCCATCACCCAAGCAGAAGAACGCACACACGAACCTGACTGACCCATACCAGAGATACATAGCAGGTCCTCGAACTCGGAGCCAAACCAAAGCTCTGGAGGCCACTACACAGCCCACTCCTCAGGACACCAAATCACAACACTCAGGATATTACAACACAACAAAAAACCCCACCCATTCAGAACACACCCCACCCAATCAGAAGACAGCCACGCCTCCAACCAATCAGAAGACAACCACGCATCCACCCAATCAGAAGACAGCCACGCCTCCACTCAATCAGAAGACAACCACGCCTCCACCCAATCGGAGGACACCCCCACCCAATCAGAAAGCAGCCACGCCTCCACCCAGTCAGAACACAGCCCCACCGGCAGTTGGAAGGAAAGGAACAGCCAGACCACGCATTGCTCCTGGAAGCAGCAGGAGGAACACTCCGGCCTGATGATGACGGATGGGATTTCGTCGAAACGTCGCCACAACTTTCTGAAGATGAAAGGAACGCGGGAAGAAACCCGAGACTCTAGATCTACACATACAGACACCCGCGAGAATCTACGAAAACAAATATCATACCTCTACGGGGAGGACATCTACCAACTAACCAGGACTTACGAAAAGTCAGAAGTACGAAGAGCAAGAATACTAAGTGACATACCTTTCCTATGCCAATGTCGAGACCAAAATATAAGACCAAATTGTTTCAAATTGAAATTCCACATCAATACCACTTCAACCAAACGCATTCTAAGAAGAACAGAAATGGCATTACTAAGAAATGAACTCCACAATAAAAGATTTCAATTAGACCAAACAAACAAGGACCTACTAACATTACATCTCAAACTCAGCAACATTATTCACCCGATACTATGGGACAAAGTGAAACAACTGGCGGTTTGGAGAGCAGAAACAGAGACCATCTATAAAAACAACAGACATTCAAAGAAACTCAAACAATTAGAGAACTACAACAACCAAACAACCACATCACAACAACATCTACAACAAGTAGTGCATAACATCTCCCACAGAAGACTAACAACAGCAGAAACAAACGTCCTAGCAAAAGGTTTCAACTTCGCTGTTGCACCAAAGAAAATTCCCACAGAAACCATCATATGTGGAGTTGAAACCAGCTTAACTAAACTCAATGCAGATGAAGCAGACCAAGTCAGACATGAAGTCACCCACATCCTATGCACAAGCAAACCACCCAAAAGCAACCTAACAAAAGAAGAACAAGTAGCATTGCAAAACCTAAGAAAAGACAACAGCATAATCATACTACCAGCAGATAAAGGCAATGCTACAGTGGTAATGGACACATCAGACTATGAAGAGAAACTGTCCAACTTACTCAAAGAAACTACATACAAACCTATATATACAGATCCCACAACCTATCTAGAAAAGACCACCAAGAAAAAGATAAAATCAACTTCTATAAGCCAAGAAATCCAACAAACAATCATTCCCAGGGAGAAGTCATCCAGATGCCCAAAACTATATGGCCTCCCCAAAATACACAAAGATGGAATCCCACTAAGACCCATAGTAAGTTCTATAGGCTCACCACTACAAAACTTAGCTAAATACCTAGCAAAACAACTACAACCTCAAGCAGAAATGGCAGCTTCATATGTCCAAAACTCATACCACTTTATAGAATTAGTGAAAAATCTACAGATAGACCAAAAAGACTTGCTAGTCAGCTTCGATGTGGTATCACTATTCACCCAGGTGCCAGTCCAAGAAGCTCTATCAACAATAAGAAGCAAATACCAACCACCAAACCATATTATAGAACTAGCAGAACACTGCTTATCAAACACATACTTCATACACAGAGGCCAGAGATACAAACAAATAGAAGGCGCACCAATGGGATCCCCTCTATCACCAGTTATCGCCAACCTTTTCATGGAAGAATTTGAAACTAACGCTCTGGAAAAGACTACAAACAAACCAAAACTGTGGCTCAGATATGTGGATGACACCTTCGTGATCTGGCCCCACGGAAGAAAGGAGCTAGAAAACTTCCTAACACACCTGAACAGCCTACATCCCAAAATAAAATTCACCATGGAGATTGAAACAAACAACCAGTTACCTTTCCTGGATGTACTTATATACAAAAAACAAAACGGCACCTTAGGACACACAGTCTACCGAAAGAAAACGCACACCAACCGTTACCTCAATGCGCAATCACATCATCACCCAGCACAAATAAATTCAGTAGCCAAAACACTAATAACAAGAACCAGACGCCTTGCAGATAAAACACATATACAAACAGAACTACACACCCTGACAGACATATTGACAGCAAACAAGTTCCAAAAAAACAAAATCACCAATATGATTCAGCAGGGGACTCCGAAACAGAAAAACATCCAAGAAGAAGAACAGAACAACGGACGAGCCATCTTGCCCTACATAAAAGGAACAACCGACAAAATCAGTAAAGTACTACGCAAACATAACATCAAAACCGCATTTAACACTGACAGAAAGATATCAACCATCCTGAGAAATCCCAAAGACAAAATAGAACTGGAAAACCAGGGCATATACCAAATCCCATGCGCCTCCTGTCCAGCAACATACATCGGACAGACTAACAGAAGAATAGAGGTACGTGTAGAAGAACATAAGAACTCAGTACAGAAGAAAGATCACACATCTTCACTAGTACAACACATAAACACTACGGGACACAACATCAATTTTGAAGGTACAAAAACAATCGCCAAAATAGAACATCTCAATAGCAGAATAATCAGAGAAGCCATTGAAATAGAAAAACACCCAGACAGTATGAACAAGCGAGACGACACCTCCCGCCTACATGACATTTGGAAACCAGCATTGATAGAGAAACGAATTTCAGCAAACAAGGATTTAAAAAACCAACAAACAACCCCAAATGCCACCAGCCCCAGCAAGACTCATCCACACCCAGAACAAAAACTCCCCCACACAGAAGACAGAACAAGTCAAGCAAAAGTGCCATCACCCAAGCAGAAGAACGCACACACGAACCTGACTGACCCATACCAGAGATACATAGCAGGTCCTCGAACTCGGAGCCAAACCAAAGCTCTGGAGGCCACTACACAGCCCACTCCTCAGGACACCAAATCACAACACTCAGGATATTACAACACAACAAAAAACCCCACCCATTCAGAACACACCCCACCCAATCAGAAGACAGCCACGCCTCCAACCAATCAGAAGACAACCACGCATCCACCCAATCAGAAGACAGCCACGCCTCCACTCAATCAGAAGACAACCACGCCTCCACCCAATCGGAGGACACCCCCACCCAATCAGAAAGCAGCCACGCCTCCACCCAGTCAGAACACAGCCCCACCGGCAGTTGGAAGGAAAGGAACAGCCAGACCACGCATTGCTCCTGGAAGCAGCAGGAGGAACACTCCGGCCTGATGATGACGGATGGGATTTCGTCGAAACGTCGCCACAACTTTCTGAAGATGAAAGGAACGCGGGAAGAAACCCGAGACTCTAGATCTACACATACAGACACCCGCGAGAATCTACGAAAACATATATATATATATATATATATATATATATATATATATATATATATATATATATATATATATATATATATATATATATATATATATATATTAGTTAACTGCTTTTCCTAGCATTAAAATGATATCCCAGATTCGTTAACAGCTGCTATATGAAGATACAGTATAATGATGCTAGAGTCATTGGACTGGGGGGGAAAAAACATGCATCCAAATTGTTTTATTTATTTATTTTTTAAAAAAAGGATGGTGGAGATTGAAAAATGAGAAACTCACCTCCCTCCAGACACAGCACATTTCAGTTACAAAAATATAATTCCTTTAGAAGCATTTGGACCAAACTAAATAAGGTGGTAGGAGGTTCTTGAATCAAAACAGATGAATAACATTTAAATAGGTTTGCCTCTTTTTTCTGACCAGCAAAATATAACGAAGAAAAGTTTTTTGTACCACTGCATCTGCTTTTCAGGAATATATATTTGTCCATTAACTTTTCAATATGTGGAGCTTTCTTAAGGGAAAAAGAATTCTAGCAATGTTAAGGACTTTTATCTAGTATCCAGAGAGGAAATATTGCTGGCAATAATAAAATGAAAAATCCAGTTACATGCAGAATTGTGCCATATTCATCAGCCTACTTGGTACACATGCATATTCTGTCTAGAGTAGAAATGGGTTACTACCATAGAAAAAGGTTTCATCTTATAATTTGAACACAATTATACCTATGTTAATATCAATTACCTGATATTAATATCAGGTCAGCAGAAGAGATATTAATATCAGGTCAGCAGAAGAGATAGTCCTTACTAGCCAGGTTATAACCAAGGATCGTTTGTACCTTGGTTGTGGGTCATCATAAATTGTATTTTGAAGAATCTTATTTATGAGTACGGTTTTTTTTACAAATGAGTAATTCATTTGTGACTTCCTATAAAAGGTAAAGGTAAAGGTTCCCTCACACATGCGTGCTAGTCGTTTCCGACTCTAGGGGCCAGTGCTCATCTATGTTTCAAAGCCAAAGAGCCAGCGCTTGTCCGGGGACGTCTCCATGGTCATGTGGCCAGCATGACTAGATGCCAAGGGCGCACGGAACGCTGTTACCTTCCCACTGTAGTGGTCCCTATTTTTCTACTTGCATTTTTACATGCTTTTGAACTGCTAGGTGGCCAGAAGCTGGGATGAGTAACAGGCACTCACTCTGCTATGCAGCACTTGGGATTTGACCCGCCAAACTGCCGACCTTCTGATTGACAAGCTCAGCATCCTAACCCACTGAGCCACCGTGTCCTATACATGCTTATTAATTGTATCTCTCCAAGAAATGATTCAATCTCAAATTCAGAAGAGAAGGAGATCTTTTCTTATATCAGGTGCTTATTCTTGGAAGGAGTTAGGAATTCCATAAACAGACAATATCTATAATGGTATATGGCAGGGGTCAGCAACCTGAAACAGTGAAAGAGCCACTCGGAACCGGTTCCCTCACAAAAGGAAAAACTGGGAGCCGCAAAAAAATGTGTGTGCATGTGCGTACATGCGCATATGCGCAGAACAGGGTTTGACTAAAGAGTGGAGCCAAGGCGAGATATGCACCTACCCTGCATATTTGAACTGATTGGTCGAAATTTTTTAGTCCCACTTTTTTTTTTTTTGGACTGCACATGGCAGAGGACTGGGAGCCGCAGGAGATGGCTGAAAGAGCCGCATGCGGCTCCGGAGCCGTGGGTTGCAGACCTGTGGTATATGGGGATGTCTTAGAGAAAATCTACGTCACTAGGATTCAAAGCAACTAGACAGACAGAACTAATTATATGAAAATGAGTTTGGGAGACAGGGGGAAGAGCTAGTTATCTGAGCTAAAAAAGGCCATTGGGGAGAAATTTACTTTCAGATTTGTAATATTCTGTTAATGAAACCTTTCAATACAGTAGAACTAGTCCTTCTGGGCATGTTATTTGTCTGAACTGCCCTGCAAGACTGACAGTACTTCAATGAGTAATTAGTTCCTTTTTATCTTCAAGCTCCAGACTTTCAGTTCTAATGAACCCTTGGAATATGGATCTTCCAGTTGGGATGCATGTACGAGAGAAATTCCCTAGAAAATATTTTACCACAGTTTTTTTGTAACTAAAATATTTCTAAAAGATCTGCTTTATCTTCAGAAAGTTAATATAGATATTGGTGTTATTAATTTTTTAATGATTAGGTGTTCAGTTATCTTCTCTCAATAGAATTAAAAGTAATACAATAAGGTGAAAGAAGATGAGGAAAATGATGTTAATTTTTGATATAGGTTTCTCTCATAACAATATTCCATATTTTTCAGCAATAGAAATTGAGTAGTTTTTATAAGATTGCGCTGAACACTTATATTTATCCAAGAGCTGTTTTAAAGTAGAAATTTAATTAATGGAACAAAGCATTCAGGGTTGTTTTTTAAGAAGACGTAATACCCATTACCAAATGTTTATCTTCAGATTATTAAATAAGACTGCCTTTATTAACTGAGCTTCAAGTATTTGAAATTTGCTGCCATTCAAATTTGCTGTCATAAGTTGAATACAATGCAGCATTGATCAGTTGTCAAAATCTAACCATCTAAATGAGAGCTTGCAAAGTGAAAAAGCGTGTAGAAAATCCAAAGAGCTGTCTTGAATATAAAACATTGAAGTGGCATTCTCTGGTCCACATAAATACAATCAACAGCTATTTCAGAGAAGCAATCTCAACTCTCCTTGGTATTTGTTAGTTCTGTCTTATTATTTTTTTAAAAAAAATTCTCTTATTGAATTGCTTTTTATTCTTTAAACTCCCAGAATCTTTGTTTCAAGGCAGGTAATAAGAATTTCAGTCCTCCAGAAGTTTCTTGAGAATCCGACTCTAATTCCACTTTGTCCTGCTGAATTATTACAGGACTGCCATATTATTATAATGGTATTATTCTACTGGAACTGTTAGAATTTCATGAAGGCTAAGATGTGCCTTCAAACCTGTTTTATCCCAATAGCATTTAAACATGAGATTATTTCAAATAATTCAAATTGTGGCAAAAGAAAAAAAAATGAAGCTGAATAATAATAATAATAATAATAATAATAATAATAATAATAATAATAATAATAATAATAATAATAATAATAGAAGTGACCTTAGAAGTCATCTAGTCCAATACCCTGGTTAGACAGGAAACCCTATTCCATTTCAGACAAATGGCTGTCCAGTCTCTTCTTAAAAACTTCTAGCCTGTAGTTTCCTGGATCCATTTTTCCCCATTTTTGAAGATGGGAAGTACATCAGCTCTTTTCCAGTCCTCTGGTAGTTCCCCAGTGCTCCAGGATTTTTGAAAGATATAGTTCAGTGGTTCTGAGATCACATCTGCCAGTTCCTTCAGAACTTTGGGGTATAGTCCATCTAGTCCTGGTGATTTGAACTCGTCTAGGGGTGGACAGGTGCTCACTTACCATTTCCTTGCCCATCTTAACTTGTGTTTCTAATCTGTTTTCTATGGTACTGTTTTTGATAGGTTGGACTGTTTTTTTCCCTTTGTGTAAAGATGGATGCAAAAAATGAGTTAAATAGTTCTGTTTTCTCCCTGTTGCTTGTCACCTTCTTGCCACTTTCTCCCACTAATGGACCAATAATTTCCTTAACTTTTTTTGTTTTTTACATGTTGAAAGAAGCTTTGTTGTTGTTATTGTTGTTGTTATTTTTGACTTTTGTCGCAAGCCTTAGTTTATTTTGAGCCTTAACTTTTCTCACTTCATCTTTGAAGGCTCAGGCTATTTGCTGATATTCTGCCTTAGTTATGTGCTCCTCTTTCCACTTTTTATACTTGTCCTTGTTGTTTTTCAATTTATCAGAGAGTTCTTTATGGAGCCATGCTGGTTTCTTTTGAGAGCTGTTATTTTTCTTCTTTGTTGGTATTGTGCTAAACTGGGCTTTTATAATCTCACTTTTCAAAATTTCCCAAGCTTCTTGAGTTGTTTTGCCCTTGAGGATTCTCCTCCATGGAATCCTTCCCAAGCTCTCTCTAAATTTATTGAAAATAGCTCTCTTAAAGTCCAAGATTCTAGTTTGACTGTGTTCTATTGCTTGTGCTTCCAGAATGTTGAATTCCAATATTGCATGATCACTTCTCCCCAAGGTTCCTGTGGCTTCAACACCTTCTATCATTTCATCCTTGTTAATGAGAATTAGGTCCAATATGGCTGATCCCCTAGTTCCCTTCTCTACTTTTTGGGTGACAAAGTTGTCTGCTAGGTTTGTCAGGAATCTATCTGATAAAATGTATTCTATGCTATAGGTACAATTTATTTATTTATTAGACTTTCCTATCTCAAGACAGCAAATATACATACATAATATTCCTTTCTCCTCCTATTTCCCTGCAAATCTGTCACCCAACTGAATTTTATATCTAATGTGGGGCTAGAACTCAGAGTCTCCTGATTTCTAGGTCAACAACTTAACCACTACGCCAAACTGACTGTCATATATATCAGGTCAGTGGCCAGAGGTTGGTTAGTTTTTTTTCTTCCTTTGTTTTACTTTCAGAGCATTTGAGTGATGATTGTGCCCAAAATAACACTATTAACTCCCTCCCCCCAAAAAAAACCCAACACATCCACCCTACAACAGTAAGGAGTGAGGAAAGAAAAAAATCAGTTTAGAATCAAACTCTGAATGGAAAACACCTGTATGTTTCTATAATTTTTAAAATTGTAAATCTCTGTTCTTCTAGTTTTCTTCTGCTTTTCAGAGGTCTTTGGGCACTTGGAACAGAAGTATAGATTATATTTGAAATCTGATTCTTTTATTTATTTATTTATTTGTATCCTGAGCTGTTTTTATCTGATTAAATTATTATATTTTCACCAAATGCTTACTTCCCTCCCTCATCCTCAAAATAAACATGCAATTTTTCTACATGAGCTCAAGGAGCCATTGTAGCTTCTGTAAATGAGTCTGGTGTATTGATGAATTAGAATGATTTGATTACATTCCCTATTAAATCTCTGTATATCAGGAATCTATAATTTCATTTATTTATAACCAACTGCCATGGCTACAATTTGCAATAAACTAGGAAATTGTTATGATAGAATCCAATTCCGTGTCTTGCAATTTAACAGCTGTCATAAGTAGTTTCAGAGAGAAAAGTACAATATATTACCAGTTGGGGAGGGCTTTTTTGGTTTTTTTTTTTAAAAAATCAGGCTTTTTGCTATTTTCCTGTTCCATAAAGCCATGTTAAATTCCTGTGAAAGAAAAGAAGGTAATGAGCAGGACAGGAAGAATACTCAGACCAGAGAGTTTATATACTCAGGACGAACTTGAAATATATTATCCCCCTCTCTCTAGGCTTTGGGTGCAACACCTTGTAATCATCATGAACATCAATCAGAACAAACACCAACCTATCAACAATACAACAATGGGCAAGAAAGTTCTGGACAGTAAGTCAACCTCTTGAATTAGTTTTCTGGAGATTCTAAGCCCAAGGGTGAGATAACTTTAATTGTATGTGTTCAAGCAGATATTGGAAACTTTTCTGCTGTAGGTGATTTTTTTTTTAATATCCTCTAAATCTCTGTACAGAACAGGGAATAATATCCGATGGTCTAATAGTGATAAGAGCCAGCGCAGTTTAGAGATTAAAGGCATTGGATTGGCACTTGAACTTTGCTGTGTGATTTTGGACAAGTCACTGTTTCTAAGCTTATCTTAGAGTTCTTATAGATACAAATAGGAGGGAGCACTCTGGCCTGTCTAGGAGTACTGGGGACAAATAACAGGATTCCATCATATACATGTTTGCATACCTTTAATAAAGCTCTTGAAGTTTAGTAAGTTCAGGAATGGGTAATTTACTGGTTTATCCAAATGTCTATGGATCATATTTCAGTTCTAAGAGCCCCACGACTTCTTCACCTATTCCTACTCTTGTCTCTGTCCATAGACCTATTCAAGATTTTGGGTTACCTGTTGCCATCAGTAATATAACTTAGCGATAGGTCTCCAATGGACTGTCAGGTTCAATTTTCTTCCCCACAAAAAAAAGGAAAGTCCAGAGAGAACTTTTTAAAGCAGCTGTATCCCTTACTATGAATTTAAAGCAGAAGATAACAACAGGAAGCCAGGAAAATACACAATTATTCTAAAGTATGCTAGAAAGGTACAATATGCACACTCTGAACCACATTTTTTGGAATCAGATCTTAAGTGCTGCACCACCATATCCATTTACAATCTCATAATCAGCATGGGATAATATTACTTGATTTTATAGTATTCCATAACCTGTCACTTGTAGATGACTTATGAATGGGAAAAGTTGCTGGGCTCAAGGTCACCTAGCTGGCTTTCATACCTAATGAAGGCTTAGAACAGACATGTCAAACTCATAACGTCACATGATGTAGCGCGACATATTGGAGCTTTTTCGCCATTGCCAGCAATGGGGTGGGCACGGTTTCTTCATGATGCATTCAGCCTGCAGGCCGGCAGTTTGACACCCCCAGTTTATAAAATCATAATCTCCTGGTTTATAGGCCAGCAACTTAACTGCTAGACTCAAATCACTGAAAGAAGATTACAATCTCAGGTCAAAATTAGAGGTGGCATTTTGTGTCGAGTACAGTTTTATGGATTCCCATAACAAAATACCTAAATGGAAGAGAAAATGAGATCCCAATTAAAGCTAACAGGAAACTAAGTTAATGTGAGTGAAGCAACCTTGTTGCAAATATTATAATATTTGCCTCCATTTTCTAGTGACACTCATTTGAAGGTATATCCTCTTTACAAAATATATGTATCTTTTTTTTTTAAAAAAAGGGTAAACTAGGCACATTCACTTTCTTAAAGGAGTTATTTTTTCATTGTGAGTCAAACAGTCATCGCATAGCTTTTTGACACCTATGGATAATTGATTGATGACTGAACATCTCTAAATGATGAATGATTGATGACTGCAGCTCACTGTTATTATCATTCTGGAGAAACAGATTGGAATGTGCCTCCCCAAAAAATCAAACACCAATAGAAATGGCAAAATAATTAGCCAAAGAGCAACCAGTGAACAATGAAACAAATGGAAAATTGGCCGCCTCATAATGATGTAAAGAAACAACTCCATATATTCCTCTTAACCTATAACCAAGAGTTAAGCTTTAGTAAAGGCTGCTGTAAGGGTAATAGGAATTTTCCGATATTGAATATAATTTTTCTGTATGAATTTTTTTGTATCTTTTTCCAAGTCTCGAGACTTCTATAACTGTTAAAATTCATCTCCTATAAAGTATTGCCATAATAGTAATAGTGATTAAAGATTGCATGAGTGAATAACAACTAGAATACTCTAGGCTTGGGAAGGCTGTCTATGCAAAATAAACAGTCCATGATTTTCAATAATACCAGAGTTTCTGTTAGGACCTAACTTTAAATTAGAAAGTGATCTATAGATATAAGATAACATGGTATTTTATTTTTGTGGAGGAAAGGAAATCAGAATTATTTATTTTTCCTTTTCATCTCATTATACGCAGCTGCAAAAAAACTGGATGTAAAATGAATAAATCTTTGTTCATGGGAAGGACTCAGTTGTGAAGAAGAGTCTTCAAAAGGATTTTAATATCTTTCAGGAGACATTTGTAATGCCATTTTTCTATGATATTTGGCTAGACACCATTCCAAATGCATCATGACTGGCCTTTTAAATTCAAGCAAGATTGCTAAAAATGGAAACCTTTAAAATCCAATCCAGAGAAGCTGAAAGATAGTTAATTGAATGGTTTTCTACCATTTTAATGTTTTCTGTTACTGTCTATTCAGAATTTTTTTAAAAAAAGAGTCCTATTTCAGAGCTTGTATTAAAATACAGCATCCTATAAAACCTACTTTGAAAAGTAAGCCTTTCAATAAAGTGCTTACTGCATTTAGCATTTTCTCATTGCAATAACAAAGCTGTGACTTTTAGAATAAGTTTGAGCAACAAAGGTCCTCTTTGGCTTTTCTGTTTTAACTAGTATTTCTCCACAACAAATATTTTACATGTTTAATATTAAGAAAGTAATGTTATTTAAGAATATTAAAGTTTGGGATAAGGAAGTATGGTGGCTCAGTGGCTTAAAAGAAGCTGGAGAATGTCTATACTCCAGCGGTTTGAGCCCTAACACTGTGTGACGGAGTGAGCTCCCATCACTTGCCTCATCACCTGCCAATCTACCATTTCAAAACCATGTAAATGCAAGTAAATAAATAGGTAACTCTTCGATGAGAAGGTAACAGATAACTGTGTTTCACCATATGGTGTGGTGTGATGTCATGCTGGCCACATGACCACAGAAATGTTTCTGGACAGTATCTCAATGACTTAAACAGAGATAAGCACCATTCCCAAAAGTTGGCTATGACTAGTGGAGTAAAACCCACAGAGACTCTTACAGGTATCTGGATGATTCCAGTTTCTGCAGAAACATGTAAAACAGGGGTCTCCAACTTTGGCAACTTTAGACTTGCGGACTTCAACTCCCAGAATTCCTCAGTCAGCGATGCTGGCTGAGGAATTCTGGGAGTTGAAGTCCACAAGTCATAAAGTTGCCAAGGTTGGAGACCCCTGATGTAAAGGTATGGCATTTGTTCATTCTGTTGCCCAAGTGTAATTTCTAAAGGCTACTGATACAAATTAAATTAAATTTAGATAAGAAGTTAAATATCTAATGAGTTTAATAGGTTAATTTTATATGATTCCACAAATAAATGTTGTACAAATGCTGAATGAATGAATGAATGAATGAATGAATGAATGAATGAATGAATGAATGAATGAATGAATGTTAGATGAGCTGAAGCCAGACTATTCCTCTATACTAGAATTTTGGATTAGCAGACTTGTCAGGTTGCATTTATAGCATCCTGTCACTTACAGTCCAATCTTTTTACTTGTGTAGATCCCACAAATTGAACATATGATCTTTAGAATGTACTCTGTTATTGAGCTATAATTTCCCCCATCTCTGCTTCTCTTTCTTTTCTCTATGTCAGTGCAGATATTTGAGAATTCCCAGAGATTAAGAAGTGTGTTGAAATCAGCCTTTACTTCCTTAAACAGATAATTCACAATACCTGGAACACGAACACACTCCCTCAAACATCTTTCTAGGTCAAAATCAACAACTTTAATTTAGGAACTGATGAATTGTCCCAAAGGTGCTTTTTATCAAAAGGCAGCTGGACTTTGTTTTTTGGGAAGATGTCTTGCTTCTCCTCCAAGAAGCTTCTTCAATTCAATTCTGAAGAAGCTTCTTGGATGAACAGTGAAACATCTTCAAGAAAAAACAAAGTCCAGCTACCTTTTGAAAAAAAGCACCTTTGGGACCAGCTTGACCTGGATGACTGTGAATCTCCATAGACATTGAACTGATGAGTTGTATTACAGTTAGTTATTTTTATAGTGGTAATAATAATCACATTATGCAGTAAAAGAGGTATAACTGCTGAAATATCATCTGTTCATTTATTTTAAGAAATTATACAGTCAAAATGCTATTACCTTAATGATGGAGTAAGATAGCTTCATTTCATTAAAAAAAAATCCTAATCCGCATGGATTAATTTTTGACATGGACCCCTGTATCAACACTATCAATGAATAAAGAATTTAGCATTCAGAAAGTTGTCACTTCAATAAAAAAGATATAAATTTGTTTCACAGAATCTTGAAGAAAGTTAGTTCTAAGGGCTAACTAAAACACACACTTGGAATGAGCTAAATAATGTTTTGCAAATGAGTTAACTTCTGTGAATTGACTTGTTTCACATTACATTGTGTCATGTGTATTCTATTTCCATCCATCAGCAGCTTTGGCAAAAGTACTTTATCTTTTCCAAATTAGATCAACATTGTAAGGAATTAACTAGCATTTATATTTATTATTTGTAAATTCGTTCGTTCATTTTAGCTGCATTCAATAAAACCAAACAGAATAGAAAATACAATGCAATAATTATAAAAAAATTTTTTTTTAAAAAAAAGAAAAAACAACATGATTGTGAGTCTGAATAAGCACATCAAGATACTTAATCTGTCAGGAGTTCTAACTATCTTAAACCAAGGTTTGAAAGAACAGCAGGTCTTTAAGGTTTTCTGGAATGCCATAAGAATGGAAGCCACATGGATATGAAGGGAAAGCATAGTTCCTTGGCACTGATATATAACTTCGTTTAATTGAAGGGATCTGGAGTGCACCAATTCTATCAGACTACCGGTAATCCCCCTAGGATCATTCCACAGGAGATATGCAGTCCTTCTGATGTGATGGACTTCATTATTTATTTATTAAATTTATATGGTCACCTCACTATCCAAAGTGACTCTTACAGGTCATAACCACATCTTCAATAACATCAGAAAGAATACTGGCAATCAGTGTGGGATAGGCGTCACTTTGGCATATTAAGGCACGCCCAATGCTGTTCATACCACTGCTTTAGGATCAATTGAAGCTGAGTGGTCTTCCTATAGAGTTTATTGCAATAGTTTAGTTGTGAGGTTATTATGGCATGAGTAACAATCTGAAGACCTTTCCAATCTGGGAAAGGGCACATATAAACTGCCTGTTTATTGAGAAGAACCTGTGAGTCCTGGGGGGGAATCCATTGCAGCTCCACCACAAGTCAATTACCATCATGACCAAGACTGTCTCCATTTTAAATACCAACTTGAAACCCAACTGAAATGAGTCTTGATAATCTCCTTCCTCCAGGATTCTCATCAAATGAAGACCACCTTCTTAACAATCTTCCCAACAAATGGAATATTGGAGACAGGAGATACAGTGGTTACTGGATCCAGAGACAGCCTCTTGAGGAGGAGCATTCTATCACTTCTTTCAAAGCAGGAGGTTCCAGTCCATCACTCAAAGAGGTTGACACCACAGCACAGATATAACTGCAGGTAACCTCCCTGACAACTTTCATGACCCGATAGAGTTTGAACAAGACTCTCAAAGAACCTTGTTCCTTTCTAATGTATTAAATATAAATATTATTTTTTTCTATTTTTACTTGAGAAGTATATAACAATTTTCCAGAACAATCTTTTGGAGGGAAGATGACTAGAATACACTGAAAGTAAGAGGCAGTGTAGAATGTGTGTAGCATATTAGAAAAACAAACAGTGCTTTCTTTCATCTTGTCGCATAGAAATCCAAATACTCTTAAAGAAACCTAAATGTATGCTATTTTGAAAACAAATTCCTAATTGAAAGGCTTCTAAACAATTCACCAAAGTTTTGTATTTTGTACATTAGATGCTCATATTATGTAAATAAAAAAACCTAAATTCACAACATTCACTCAATAATTTATAGCATTTGTTTCTTGTTGGGTATTTACAGTACCTATTGCAATAAAAGATGCTTGATGATTTATTATGTAGTCATTAAATGTATCAGAAAGTCCATGATATACAGTTTAGTAAACAAAATTAAAACATTGTTGGTAAGAATCTAGGGGGGGAAAATTGCATATGAACAAGTTGACAGAAAAGAATATATTGTTTGACCATATAAAACTTCTAATTAAAGCAAGGCATCTTTCTGCTGTGATCACATTGTAACCACAAAGCACTCCTCAAGAAATATGATGGTTAGGGACTACTCTCATTCCTTTGATTAGAGGTCGAAGCACCTGATCTGATGAACTGCAGACTCTCCATCATCTGGAGCAGACAAGGAAGACAAGGAATAAGAACAAGTTGGACATTTTAAGACACGGGTGTCAAACTTGCCATGTCACGTGATGTGTCGTGACGTATCATGACTTTTTTTTTTGCATTGCTGGAGCTGGGGTGTGCACAGCATCCATATGATGCAACCAGCCTGCAGGCTGGCAGTTTGACACCCCTGTTCTACGTTAATGAGAAGCCAGATCCTAGTAGGCCACTTTGCTTTAAAAATTATATCAGTTTCAAAATCAGTGAAAAGACAGTTACACTGCTACTCAGGAAACAAGGATAATGGCCCCTAACTGAGTATGCCCACAGCTAGGACTAATAAGGAACAATGCTTGCTTTCTTTTAGAAAAAAAAAACACTTTCCAACATCAGAGCTGCATTCATAGTATTCTTGCTGTGCAATTAGAATCTTACTTTAACAAATCACACTAATAGTAGAATTCTCCGGTGTTTAATCCCTTGACTAACAGGAGCAATTCTTGTTTCCATGATCCTATTATTCTCTGTTTGTTCACCACCTTCTAGCTTTGCCTCTTACAACCCACTAGAACTCTGGACTGAGCTTGGTAGACTTCTGCCTCTAGATCCCTGAATCTTTTCTTTCAGTACAAATTGGCATAGCCAGGTCTATACCCTGATTACAAGGTGAAATCTCTCCTCCCTTGAATTTGTATGACATTGAGTCCAAGCAATTCATCTGCCTTCTTAATCATTTGAGTTATAGTCCCCTCAATTTTTCTATTCCCAGAACAGAGGAAAGGTTGGTACATTTCTCTGTGACAAAAGAAATCTTCCTCTTTCTCTGGATGTACACTGGGAAAGTCTGAATGTCTGTGAATGTCTGAAGCCATCAGGTAACAACCAGGATGTGTTCACATCAATTATTTTCCTCCTAATATGAATCTTGGCATAATATGCATATTTGCCCTAAGCTAATGTTTTCTGCCATTAGTTTTCATAACCATGATAAACATTTCATAAGTGCACTAGCACAGAACATTTAGATGGTTAAGTGTTTGCCTAACCCAATGCAATACTAGAATAAATACATAAATAAATGAACAAATCCCATACATGGTCCAAGGCAAAAATTATGTATAAACATTATATCAAATATATTAATTTAATTCTTCAGTCAAGGCTATATAATATAAGTGGTATTAGAATAATACTAGGTTGAATATAAATTTAATTCCCATGCATGTCTTTGTGAATGCATTCTAAAATTGTGGCTAGAGTAGGTTCATTAAAATAATTGGATTACTAGTCTGGCTAATTCCATCCATCACTCTCTTTCCAACTGGTTTACCCTAAGAATAACTAAACCTGAATCCAACTCACTGTGTTTTGTAGGATAATATTACAGTTTTATGTTTAATAAATTTCTTATGATATTTTTGCTTGTATCTGAAGTTTCATTAAACTGACCATTATACTGAAATATGAATTCCTATCACAGTTTACCAAATGGTTAACTTTATAATAAATCAATTTTATACACATGCAGATTGGAAAATAAAAACTTTTGGGTGGTTTTCCAAGTCCATTAGTCTATCTGAACTACCAGCATTAACAAACAAGATTTACATTTGTCAAAAATCCCAGAGAAGCTAATTACAATAAGGGCTAGAATGGGAATAGTAGGTCTGAAGCAGTGGCATGCTCCTTTACAATAACAATGTTCAGGACCAACCATGGATTGGAAATGGATTATGAACATGAATAATGGTATTTTTAAAAAGTCAAGTAAGTCATTTTTAAGAAGACATTCACACATATTTTTTTACAGATGTGATCTTTTTCTGCAATATTATTGAATAAATTGAGTATGCTATTGTTTTATATAGATTTTTTATATAGCTGTCTTTCAAAATTATAATTCTAGCAGGCTATTTCTGAATGTATTCAATATGTAGATAATGCATTTGATTGACTTTTAATTGTGTACATTTTAATTATAAATATTACTTTTCCTATGTTGTGTCTGTGTGTCATAGAACTGAAATCAGGAAATCACCTTCTAGTGTATTTCTGGCAATATACCTGAACTGAGAAATACCTATGATGAACGGAATATATCTATGCAATCATCTTTACAGCACTTACTAGTGCAATTAACAACAACAACATGGGGCAATATGCACACTATACAGAAGAAACACAGATAACAATGGGTCGTTCAGTGGCATCCTCCTTACCATACAGGCAGATGAACCAAAAGAGGTATTGACAAGAGGGCAAGGCTTAACTATCCCCTACAGTCAGTTGATGCCCTTTGCTGTTAACTAGCCACGGCAAAAGTGATGGTCTCTTGTCTGACAGCTCCAGGCCTGCCAAAGAGGCTACAGCAAGGTTTTTCAGCTTGTTCTGAAGCGGCTGGGAGGGCATGAGCTTGCTTACTCTGTGACACTTAATTAAACCTTGTGGATTTAAGAAGAATGTGGAATAGGCATCGTAAATTCTGTAAAATTCAGGTTTATTCCTGAAGAAACCCATCAGGAAGATGTGGAAAGGCAGTCCTCTAATCCAGCACCGCACTTGGATGCTCCAGTTCTCCAGATGTTGTGTCAACTTCCTCACCTCTAGGTGCATATGAACAAAATAGTTCTAGGCCACAAAACGGCACAACACAACTGCCATTTGATATATCATTAGGCCACATGTTTTCAGATGCAGAATCTCATTGATGAATTCTACGTTCTGGGAATACATTGCATAATTATGAGACTTCAAAAAAAAGGCTGGTAACTCTTCCTGTAATTTCTGCTGCATGACTTCAAGATGCTCTTCCATGTCACGGTTACTGCTGGTAGGAGAAGTGACCAGGGAGAGAGCCCCAGATGTGGCTAGGAAAGGCACAAGGGATGTGGGTGCTGCCTCAGATGTCTGGTAAGGTGAGGGCAATGGCCAGCCTTGAAAGAGACTATACAAAAAGTCTAAAGAAGTACTGTCCAGTCCTTCTCTAGGTCGTACCCTGTTCTGTTCCAGCCTATGACCAGCTCTGTTTGAATGTCAGAGACAACCCCTTTTTATAGTCAACAGGCTGGAAAAACCCAACCAAATTTATTTACAAATAAATCAAAAGTTCAAACAAGAGTTAAACCAAAAGTTCAAACAAGAGTTAAACAGGAATAACAGACCAGGATTCTAGCAGAAGATCTTCAAATGGTTGCCTTCAGCAACCAGCACCTCCCACACCTTTCCCTTTTATCAGCAGTCCCAAGGCGTGGCTTCTCATTGCCTTCTTCTCCTCTCACCGAGTTGCCTCATTGCCTTTCTCTGTTCTACTCTGCTGGATTGCCTCCTGCTCCTAGCATCCCAGAATAGATCCAGCTGTGAATCATCTACGTCCAATACCTCATGCTCACACGGCTGAGTCTGATGAGGAACGTGATGGGAGGGGCTAGGCTGAGAGTCCTGCAGTGCATCAGAGCCTCCCTCTGACACCAAAGGCTCTCCAAACCCCTCTTCCTCCTCCTCTTCAGAATCATCAGACTCAGCTGCCGGTATCACAGGCTGACGCTGAATCACAACATACCCTTAGGGTATCCTCTTGCCTCCAATTCTCCAAAATGATGGCATCTTCTATGCTTTCAGGAGGGGAGGGAACAGTTGGCTTGAAAAGGGGCCTAGTCTCCAGGCCGCTGAATTTCAGTCCATAATTGATTACAGTACAGTTTTCTGCAGAACAGTGAGGCAGAGCTGAATGGTGAGGGGTAGCTTCTGACAGCTTCTTGGAGAATAGGGAGTGAAGAGTCAGTCTTACTGATGTGGAAGAGACAAGCTCAGGAGGTAATTTATCCCAGGAGGCAGCCACATCCCACTGCCGCAACCACGCTGGGTGGCAACAGCGCGCTGACTCGCCCTGGCCCAGAAGGAATAGGCTGCTGTTGCCATCCCACCGCCAGGAGCAGCAGGCCCCCATGCGCAAGGCCGCCTTTGGGCTGCACTGGTACATGGCCTTCTTCCCTCACTGTGCACCCTCTGCCTGGCCCGCAAGCCCCTATATTTATGCAGAATAAATCTATGAGGCATATTTATGATGAAAATCTGGATATAAATCAATCCTGTGCCAAAATATGCTTTTCAGTTTTGTGAAACTTTTTTTTCATTGAAAAAAAAAAGGATTCAGGTTTTGCTTATTGTGGTCAGGATGTTTTCATATTCTTTTAGAATTTTTTTGGCTATGTTTTGTGTTTTCTTTGTTGTTACATTAGAGTAAAAAAGGTAAAGGTAAAGGTTCCCCCACACATGCATGCTAGTCGTTTCCGACTCTAGGAGCCGGTGCTCATCTCCGTTTCAAAGCCGAAGAGCCAGCGCTTGTCCAAGGACATCTCCATGGTCATGTGGCCGGCATGACTAGACGCCAAAGGTGCACGGAACGCTGTTACCTTCCCACCGTAGTGGTCACTATTTTTCTACTTGCATTTTTACGTGCTTTCAAACTGCTAGGTTGGCAGAAGCTGGGACGAGTAACAGGCGCTCACTTTGTTACGCGGCACTCGGGATTCGACCCGAGTTTCAAACATTTCAAAAATAATGGCAGCACCCCAGAATGAGACTATATTACCCTAGGTATAGAAGGATCATCAGCTTAAATGAAACAGTTTCTGTTAAATGAATATTCTATCATTTAAGATATTTTGTAAGAAAATGTAAAGTAACAAAAGCATAATACACAGTATTGAACAATAAAAATAATTTCACACATTATAATATTCCAAGTGGATCAGATATCTAATTTACAATTCCAGCATCAGCCTTTTTATATTATTAAAGAACAATTTTTATTTTTCCAATAATATCAGTCCGTAATTTGTACTTTATTATTCCTTACAAAGTTATTAGTGCAAAAAAGTGGGAAAATAACAGATTTTGCTTTATGAGCAATTTCCACACTTGCTGTTGAAAAAGAATACACACAAAATATACACACATAAGTAAAACATCTTATTTTTGCTACAGTGACTTTTAGACCTTTAGAACTAAAACATGCGCTGAGCATGGTTTTTCCTTTGAAACATTATCCTATTTACAATTTGCAAACTTTTACCTTGCATTTCCATACATCTGCCAACTATTTTTTGTGTCTGGGAGCTCTGGGATCAGTTTTTATTCCTTTGTTCCAGGACTGCCTACTCAGTGATACTTCTAATGGAGAATTCAAAAAATGCTCACACTGAGTCTTCATTGTTTATAACCCATCGATTAAATATATACTCTGACGGTCAAACGGCAAGGATATTTATTGTTAGTCTTTTTGCATTTTTAAAAATTGCCAGATATTGTCAGAACAACTGCTAAGGGAACACAATAAAGAACAACTGAAAACCCCTAAGACCTCTTTGGTTACAATTTCGGAAGATTTTCAAAATTTAAATACCCTGCAATACAGCAACCTGTTTTACATATATAAATATAACAATTGCACAATGCAATGCTTTAAAAAAATATTGGCAACTTGTTGACTTTTTTTTTGCCTGCTACTTTCACTGTTGGAGGTCTGATTCAGAAACAGACTCTAAAATATCATTCAAGAATATCTTGTCAAAGCTTTATAGGAAACTCTGGTAGCCTGTGGTTGTCTATGTTTCCAGCTATATCCTTTGCTCAGGAAATTGATAAGGAAGTGCTGATATTTTTATTTAAAAGTAGCCTTACAGGTACCACTGTAGAGAACTCTTATTTTATATATAAACTTAAGACAGCAAATATTTGCAAATGCTACAGCTATCTGCGTTACATGTAAAAAAGAAATTTGCATCCATATTGCACTAAATTACAAACCAGAAATAATGCTTTTAAAGAGTACAACCCACCTACCCCCCTGCCATCTTTTTAATTATTACTTAGGATATGAAACTTTTGGAAATAAGCCAGAAAATGACAAAAAAGCAGACCAAGAGAAATAAGGAAGTGATAGTATGGAATTTGATTAATGGGTTTGTTCTAAGTTCTCCAATTGTTGACTTTTAGTGTGCAATGTACCATTGCAACCTGAATACCCCATCTGGCATCGTAGTGTGCATTTGCAAAATAACAAGAAACGGGTCTGGTTACAATGGAGAAGCAACAAAGCCAAACTTATTTGGCACATTTTCCTATATATTTATCACATCAAAATACAAAATGCTCATATAAAAAGAATGAGCAATGCATACTGTTCATTTAATGGTTTCTAGCAATTTAAGATATGTCAGTCACTGCTCTAATTAGTCCTTTGGACCCTGAAAGCTGTACTCTTCTTTTTTTTATTTCCCCCTCCATAACCTCAAAATATATAGGTCCATATTCATAGATGTTTCTACCTTTCAGATGTTTAATGGACTGACAAGTTATTTTTCCACAAGTAATACTGGTTTGGGCCGAGCACATTGTGATCCTCTGAAGATAGTAAGAATATAAAGGTGGAGTCTGTAAACAGTATATTTTATATAAATGGAATTTCCTGATTCTTTTTTAAAACAAAGCAAAATGATAAAGATAATGATGATGATGATGATGATGATGATGATGATGATGATGATGATCATCATCATCATCATCATCATCATCATCATCATCATCATCATCATCATCATCATCATCCTGTACCAGGCCCGGACACAGCATGGAGACGGCATTGGTCGCTCTGATGAATGATCTCTGGTGAGCTCGGGACAGGGGTTGTTCCTCTGTCCTGGTCCTATTAGACCTCTCAGCGGCTTTTGATACCATCGACCATGGTATCTTACTGCGGTGTCTCAGGAGATTGGGAGTGGGAGGCACTGTTCTTCAGTGGTTCTCCTCCTACCTTCTGGAACGTTCACAGTTGGTGTTGGCGGGTGGGCAGAGATCGACCCCGAGACCTCTCATTTATGGAGTTCCTCAGGGGTCAGTCCTCTCACCTCTCCTGTTTAACATCTATATGAAGCTGCTAGGTGAGATCATCCATGGTTTTGGAGTGGGTTATCATCAGTATGCTGATGATACCCAGCTTTTCATCTCGACCCCAAACCACCCCAGTGATGCCCTCGACGTGATGTCCCGTTGCTTGGAAGCGGTTCGGGTCTGGATGGGGAGGAACAGGCTTCAACTCAACCCGGACAAGACTGAATGGCAGTACATACCGGCATGTCAGGAAATTCAGATTATTACATCTCTTAATATTGGGGGTGAGTTATTACCCCCCGTAGATAAGGCTCACAATTTGGGTGTCCTCTTAGATTCACAGCTCTCCTTAGAAGCTGTGACTAGAGGGGCCTTCGCCCAGGTTCGTCTGGTGCGCCAGTTGCGACCCTATCTGGACCTGGATGCCTTGCGTACAGTCACTCATGCACTTGTGACCTCTCGTCTAGACTACTGCAATGCTCTTTACATGGGGCTGCCCTTGAGAACCACTCAGAAGCTTCAGCTGGTACAGAATACAGCTGCATGAGTTCTTTTGGGGGTCTCCCGATACTCCCATATTACACCTCTGCTCTGTGAGCTGCACTGGCTTCCAATTGCCTTCCGGGTGAAATTCAAGGTGCTGGTGATGACATACAAAGCCCTACATGGCATGGGTCCGGATTACCTGCGGGAGCACCTACTGCCGGCGTCAACTTCCCTCCATCCTGTATGTTCTCACAGAGAGGGCCTCCTCAGGGTACCACCGGTCAGAGAATGTCGGCTGGTGACCCCCAGGGGGAGAGCATTCTCGGTGGGTGCACCAATCCTTTGGAACCGCTTACTGGCTGAACTCCGGATGGCCCCCGACCTTCGCTCCTTCCGGCGTGATCTAAAAACTTATCTATTCGAACAAGCCGGCCTGGCCTGATGGGTTTGGGTTTTAACATTATTTTAACTAACCTACAACATTGGGCACAATCATTTAACTTTAAATCTTGTATCCTGTATTCTTATTTTTATTTCCCTGTACACCGCCCTGAGTCCTTCAGGAGAAGGGCAGTATATAAATCAAATAAATAAATAAATAAATAAATAAATAAATAAATAAATAAATAAATAAATAAATAAATAAATAAATAATAAAATACAACTTGCCTGTGTCTGAAAAGTCGTGGGAACATAGGGTGGAAAAAGTTGTTGAGAATGAGAGGGTGAAGATCTTGTGGGACTTCCGAATACAGACAGATCGCCATTTGGAACACAACATGCCAGATATCGCAGTCGTAGATAACCGAAGTATACACTTGATTGATATCACTGTACCAGGAGATGCCAGAGTCAAAGAAAAAGAACTGAAAAAAATTACGAAATATTGTGTCCTGCCCATTGAAACTGCATGATTATGGATGAAACATGCAACAGTGATACCCATTGTCATTGGGGCAGCGGGAACTGTGTCCAAAAACTTTGCAAAATATATCAAGAAATTTCAGCTTCCTGCAATAACTCTAGCAAAGCTACAAAAAACTGCACTACTCAGAACATCTTACATTTTAAGGAGATATTTGGTTGGTACTTAGGATGCTGGCAGCAACCCATGTCCACCATTGTTGTTGTTGTTGTTAGCTGCAAAGTCGTGTCTGACTCATCGCGACCCTATGGACAACGTTCCTCCAGGCCTTCCTGTCCTCTACCATTTTCTGGAGTCCATTTAAGATCACGCCTACTGCTTCAGTGACTCCATCCAGCCACCTCATTCTCTATCATCCCCTTCTTCTATTGCCCTCAATCTTTCCCAGCATTAGGCTCTTCTCCAGTGAGTCCTTCCTTCTCATTAGGTGGCCAAAGTATTTGAGTTTTAGCTTCAGGATCTGGCCTTCTAAAGAGCAGTCAGGGTTGATCTCCTCTAGGACTGACCGGTTTGATCGCCTTGCAGTCCAAGGGACTCGCAGGAGTCTTCTCCAGCACCATAGTTCAAAGGCCTCAATTCTTTGGTGCTAAGCCTTTTTTATGGTCCAGCTTTCACTGCCATACATTGCAACTGGGAAGACCATAGCCTTGACTATACGCACTTTTGTTGGCAGGGTGAGGTCTCTGCTTTTTAGAGTGCTGAATAATAATAATAATAATAATAATAATAATAATAATAATAATAATAATAATAATAATAATAATAATAATAATAATAATAAAATAATAAAAATAAAGTTGGAAGTGACCTTAGAGATCATCTAGTCCAACCCCCTGCTCAGCCAGGAAACCCTATACCATTTCAGACAAATGGCTGTCCAGTCTCTTCTTAAAAACTTCCAGTGTTTGGAGTATTCACAGCTTCTGGAGGCAGGGTGTTCCACTCATTAATTGTTCTAACTGTCAGAAACTTTCTCCTTACTTCTAGGTTGTTTGGTTAGTTTCCATCCATTGCTTCTTGTCTTGCCTTCAGGTACTTTCATGAATAGCTTGACTTCTTTGTGGCAACACTTGAGATATTGGAACACTGCTATCATGTCACCCCTCATCTTTCTCTTCATTAAACTAGAGATACCCAATTCCAGAAACTGTTCCTTTGTTGCTCTTCTTTATACTCTCTCTAGAGTCTCAACATCTTTTTTACATCATGGTGACCAAAACTGGATTCAGTATGCCAAGTGTGGCCTTACCAAGGCATTGCAAAGTGGTATTAACACTTCACATAATTTCAATTATATCCCTCTGTTAATGCCCCCTAGCACTGTGTTGGCTTTTTTGGCAGTTGCAGAACACTGCTGGCTCATATTTAAGTGATTGTCCACTAGGACTCTGAGATCCCTCTCACAGTTATTACTATTGAGCAAGGTACCACCTATATTATACCTGTGCATTTGTTTTTTCTTGACTAAATGTAGAACCTTACTTTTTTCACCATTAAATTTCATTTTGTTAGATAGCGCCCAATGTTCAAGTCTGTCAAGATCCTTCTGTATCTTAAGCCTATCTTCTGGAGTGTTGGCCATTCCTGTCAGCTTGATGTCATCTGCAAATTTGATGAGTTCTCCATCTATCCCCTCATCCAAATCATTGATGAATAAGTTGAAGAGCACTGGGCCCAGAACAGATTCCTGCAGCACCCACTACACACTTCCTTCCATGTACATGCATTTCCATTGAGGACCACATGCTGAGTTCGGCCAGTCAGCCAGCTATGAATCCATCTGATGGTGATGCTGTCTAACCCACATTTTTTCCATCTTATCAAGTAGTAGGTTGTGATCTACTTTATCAGATGCCTTACTGAAATTCAAGTAAATCATATCCACAGCATTCCTATGGTCCACTAATTTTGTTACCTGGTCAAAAAATGCAATAAGATTTGTCTGGCATGATCTGTTTTTGACAAACCCATGTTGGCCTTTGGCAATGACTTTAGGTGTTCACTGATTTGTTGTTTGATTATCTTTTCCAGAATCTTCCCAGGTATTAATGTCAGACTGATAGGTTTGTAGTTTCCTGAATTGATTTTTTCCCCCTTTTTTGAAGATGGGAACTACATCATCTCTTTTCCAGTCCTCTGGCAGTTTCCAAGTGCTCCAGGATCTTTGAAAGATATAATTCAGTGGTTCTGAGATCACATCTGCCATTTCCTTCAGAACCTTGGGGTGTAATTCATCTGATCCTGGTGATTTGAACTTTGCTCACTTACCTTTTTCTTGCCTATCTCAACTTGTGTTTCTAATCTGTTTTCTATGATACTGTTTTTGCTAGGTTGGAATGTTTTTCCCTTTGTGTAAAGATGGATGCAAAAAACAAGTTAAATAGTTCTGCTTTCTCCCTGTTGCTTGTCACCTTCTTGCCACTTTCTCCCATTAATAGACCAATAATTTCCTTAATTTTTTTCTTGTTTTTTACACGTTGAAAGAAGCTTTTTTTTGTCAGAAGCCTTAGTTCATTTTGAGCCTTAGCTTTCCTCACTTCATCTTTGCAGTCTCGGTCTATTTGCTGATATTCTGCCTTAGTTATGTGCTCCTCTTTCCACTTTTTATATTTGTCCTTTTTGTCTTTCAAGTTATCAGATAGTTTTTTACAGTATGTAGCCATGCTGGTTTCTTTTGAGAGCTGTTATTTTTCTTCTTCGTTGGAATTGTGCTAGACTGGGCTTTTATAATCTCACTTTTCAAAATTTCCCAAGCTTCTTGAGTTATTTTCCCCTTGAGGATTCTCCTCCATGGAATCCTTCACAAGCTCTCTCTAAGTTTATTGAAATTAGCTCTCTTAAATTCCAAGACACTAGTTTGACTGTGTTCTATTGCTTGTGCTTGAATAATGTTGAATTTCAATATTGCAAGATCACTCCCCCTCCAAGGTTCCTGTGGCTTCAACACCTTCAATCATTTCATATGTATTAGTGAGAATTAGGTCCATTATGGCTGATCTCCTAGTTCCCTTCTCTACTTTTTGGCAGACAATGTTGTCTGCTAGCTTTGTCAGGAATCTGTCTGATCTTCCACTTGGTGCAGAGTTTGTCTCCCAGTTGATGTCAGGGTAATTAAAGTCCCCCACTACTATACTGATGTGCTTCCTGCATACCTTAGTTAGCTGACTAGCAAAAAGTTCATCTATTTCCTCTGTTTGGTTGGGTGGCCTATAGTATACACCTATGACAGTGTCATTTTTTTCTCCTTTTATATTGACCCAAATCAAGACAGTTTTCATCATTGTTGTGCTCTATTTCTGTAGAAATGTAGTTATTTCTTATATAGAGAGCAACTCCACTTTCTCTTTTATTTGGTCTATTTCTTTTAAATAATTTAAATCCCTCTAGCTGTGTGTTCCATATGTGGGTTTTATCCCACCAAGTTTCTGTAATGGCAACAATATCATATCTGCCCTCATTTGCCTAAATTTCTAGTTCAGCCTGTTTATTGCTCATGCTCTGTGCATTGGTGTACAGACATTTGAGTCCTTTATGATTGACCCTATGTTTACTTTCTACATAGCTTGTGTTGTGCCTGAGTTCCCCTATTTTCTTACCACCTATTTAATTAGTGCACTTGGTGTGGCACTCACTGTTAAAAGCTTGATTTTGCTTGGCAGCTAGGTTGCTATTCTTGTCCACACACACCTTTATGTTACATGCACTGATAACCCTATAATTTTTAGACTGCTGGGGACAGCAATATTCT
Source organism: Vipera ursinii (assembly GCF_947247035.1). NCBI lineage: Eukaryota > Metazoa > Chordata > Lepidosauria > Squamata > Viperidae > Vipera > Vipera ursinii. The sequence continues at coordinate 46,975,555 of NC_139514.1, read as the reverse complement.
ATTATCAGTTAACTCACTGTCCCTGGTGTTCAGTTTAAATATTTCTGCAGAAAATCTGTGAATTTATTGCCAAATAACTCATTCCCTTTCTTTGATGGATGCAAACCATCTCTTTTGTACACTTTTTCATTGGACCAGCTGCAGACATTGCGACTAATATAACCAAACCCTTTGCCTTTACACCACTCCTTTAGTCACATATTGAATTCTGCTATACACAAAATCTTATTATGCCTTTGTACCCAATGATAGATCTTCAAATTAATTTCAAAAATAACAAAAATCTAAATAGTTCAATAGAAGACCATATTTATATTCATAAGTATGGCTCAGCATATGTTTATACATAGCAAGTGTTATTATTTTGGCATCTTTTGGATGTTTAATTTTTATTTTCTCCTTTTCTATGTGAATGGTTCTAAAATATTGCCACTTTTGCACTGAGAGACAGTACAAAGATATATGATATGTCAAAAGGTGAGAAAGAGAGAAGCAAATGGATGGTGCTCTTTTCAGCACTTGTACTTTATGTTAAAGCATTGCCTTAGAAAAACAGAAAGTTCTTGTACTGTGATGATTGTAGGCTAGGAATATTATCAATGTCTGAATTCTATCAAGGTTTTTCAGTTTGAATGTATACTAAATTTCTACTACTGTTGCTGCAATCTCATATTAAGCTGGTGAGAAAGGCTGAACTGTGTTCAGTTATATTCAGAATAAAAATTTGGGGTCATTCTTCTAAGCAAAGGAATCCAATTGATTTTTTGAGAATGCCTATTCCTTTCTGCTCGATTTTACATCAAAAGATGTGCCACTCATGATTTTCCAATCAAAAACCTGCAGGGGTCTTTTTGACCAACTATGAAAGTGTGATGCCTATGGAGACAGAAAAATGTATTACCATGTTATCAAAATAGCTATTTGGTTTGCAAGTTTATGTCACAGGTAGCAATACTGACTAAAGGCAATCATAGTCATTTAGATCCATGGGAAAAATCATCATCATACTGGGACAATGCAGCAAAGTGTTGGAAATAGCATATTGTGAACCACAGAGCTGGGGAATTTCCCTTCAGTTCTCCATTTCATTTTTAGGCAATACATGTCAGAGTACAAACAGCAGTGGCTGAATTGTCCTGGAAGTAAAAGTATTGCATTGAAAATAATCTTCAGTAGAATTAATCAGTTGAATCATTTTCTAATCAAGTCAATCCAACAAAATTTTGTACTGTCTACAAAAGCCTTCAATGTAGAAAGTCATGGTTGGATGATGTGCTTATTAAGACTAGTCTAATTAACACAAAAAATGTATGCAAGACTTCGTGTTTTTCAGACTTCTTAATCAGATGAGGGTTTCAATTTTTTTCAAAGAACGAGAAAGAAATATAAAATATAAAAAAATGTTTATAGATTCAAATTTACAGTTACATCAATTGCAAGATAGTTATACATTTTTAGACTGCACTCTATCAGAAGGGACAAAGGAAATAGATCATCTATCAGCTAGGAATTATTATTACGGTTTGTTAATATGTTATTGGACTTCTAGATGCTTTTAAAATACAATTTTCATTAGCCTTTGCCATGCTTCAACTAGAAAAAAATGTTTCTATGTCTTTACATTGTCTTATTTTTTCACTTGGTTGGTTTTGCTTGGTTGTCAACCAACCAAAATGATTGGTTATGGTCCAAAGCAAAGGGCTATGAATCATACTGTTATCCAACTTAGAACAAGATGAAATGAGAGAGATTTCAATTGCTGACATTAATGTTTTTACTGTCTGGTATTCTACTAGATAAAGTGTTTGTTTTCTTCAGAGAGATATAAATTTAAATTAATTTAAACATGACACATCATTCGAGAAGAATAAAACTTTTTTTAAAAACAAGCATATGAAATGTTTCATTATAAATTCTAGTTGGTTAGCTATATTTTATTATTTATTTATATTTCATATTTCTTAACCACCCATCTCCCTCTGATTTATATATATACATTATATATATGTAAGAGCCTTGGTGGAGCAGTGGGCTAATGCCTCCTTAAGTAACACCAGCTGCCTGCAATTAGTGCAGGTTCGCATCCCACCAGGCTCAAGGTTGACTCAGCCTTCCATCCTTCCGAGGTAGGTAAAATGAGGACCCAGATTGTTGGGGGCAATAAGCTGACTTTGTAATAATGCCGCTTGGGGGTGTGTGTGAAAGCCCTAATAAGCAGGCATATACATAGAATGAAGGCTATTGCTAAGCACATTTCATTTGTGCTTATATTGTAAGCCGCCCTGAGTCTTCGGAGAAGGGCGGGATATAAATGGGATTAAAATAAATAAAATAAAAAATATATACATTATATAGAGTTAAATATATCTAAAAAGCAATGAATACTATTCTGGCATATTATAAACTATTTTGCTTATTATTGTTATGAATATGGTGCACAAAAATTAGACATATTGTTATCTCTAATTCTCATGTATTTATTATCAAATAGCAAAATATTTATTTATTTATTTATTTATTTATTTATTTATTTATTTATTTATTTATTTATTATCTATCTATCACATTTGTATATGACCTGACTCCCAACTACCCTGAGAACTTCCAAAATAAAATAATAATTGATACACTAACAACGTTTAAAGGTGAAAATGATGATGACAATGACGACAACCATGATGATGTTAATGAAACAAAGAAAGAGAGAGAAGAAATGACAGATCAAAGAAGGATGAAGCAAAGTGTCTTTACTCTTCCTCACCAAAGGCCTTAGGAGATTCAGGTCTTTAAGGTTCTTATAAACTACCTCTATGTAGTTATTTAATTTTATTGGACAGGAATAGTGAAAGGTGAACTCTATCAAAGTAGTTGCAACATCGGAAATAGAATCACTTTATAAGGAATGTGAACAAAGAACCAAGTCTAATAAACAAGAATAGAGTCTACGAGCAATAGACATAGCACATAGTTTATAGCTCAGAATTTTTCCAGGGGAAAAATTTCCATTCACATGTGCCATTTCTTTAATCATTATAAACACTTGAATCTCTTCCATCTATGTGAGAAAGTGCATCAAATCTAGGAAGGAGAGAAAACCAAGAGAAACTGTTTAAATTGAAATGTCTCATTCGTTCTTTCTTTAAGTTATTTACCTATGTAAAGATCCTGTCAGTGTTATCAACATTGTTAAAATGCCATAGAATGTGCACTTCAAATATAGGTGAAAGTGTTCTGGAAATCTGTTTTGTCAAGCAGAAATGTAATATAGTGACAGCAAAGAGGAACATGACCTCAGTGGTTTCTCTCTACTCCATTAACCAGAAGGGGGCAGAGGGGAGAATCATAACCAATGTGCATTTCAAACATTAAAAGTATAAGAGGACACTTTTCATTTTTTTGTGATTCTTTCTTCCATTCCAATATTCTTTTTTTTCTTTTTTTCATTTTTCAACTTCCTACATCTCTGTGAAATGAATGTACTGTAAAGTGTTTTGGATTTTTTTCTTCCCCCTAGAATAAAATTTCCCTCCTCTCTGGTCAAATGGCTTACATCTTCAACAATGATGATTCTCCCTTTTATCTTTTCAAAAATCAATATAGAAAAAAAGTCTCCCTAGAGCTCTTTCTGTGGTCTCTGAACCCTTGTACTATATAACTGTTCTTCTGCAGTATGTATTAAAATAAAAACTAAACTAACCTATTGTGTGCTGGACTGCGCAGGATAACATGTTCTGAATAGCAAGACTGTTCTTATCAATTCAACATGAATGTTCTCTTAACGAATTGTCTGATTTTTCATGAATAATTAAATTTGTCTCTGTTATATATAGTGGTTAATAACTGAAAAAAGACCCCCAATAAAAGATACGTATGTTCTACCCACTTTTTAGAATACAGTCCTAGCTGAACAACCAAGCACAGGTGTCAGCTATTAAAAGTTTTATGTATTCTTGCTCTAAACCAGGGGTGTTAAACTGCCGGACCGTGGGCTGAACGGGTCACATGGAAGCCACATCTGCCCCAATGGCAAAACTGTCCCGATACATCGTGCAACATCATGTGATGCTGCGAGTTTGACATGTCTGCTCTAAAACCTTCCTTCCTTCCTTCCTTCCTTCCTTCCTTCCTTCCTTCCTTCCTTCCTTCCTTCCTTCCTCCCTCCCTCCCTCCCTCCCTCCCTCCCTCCCTTTCTTTTGTCATAATAGAATAAATTGCATTAACATACAGTACAGATTTAATATCTAACTAAAACTACATACATGAATGTTAAACTATGTGGCTATAAATATGCAAAAAGAACTAGGGCAGCAGAGATCATTAAAAGGCTGCTTGGTTAAATGAAGGTATAGTACAAGCAAAGCACCTCTTTGCTCTGCTTTGTACTGCTTTGTTGACTGCTGCAAAATAATACACATCTCTACTGATGTTAAGCTAAGTTGCCTTTCTTAGGCTTAGAAAGAAGTTGGTGTGTTTGAGGCCTGAATAATCAGGCAAAGTAAAAGTAAGAATATTAAATTGCATAAAGCAGGTTCCAGAAAAGCTGCTTTTTATAGAAATGATACAATATGAAGAGTTTGATTTTGAGATACAAGAACAAAAATAAAACTCTTGAAGAAAAGGGAGATAGCATGATTGCAAGAATAAGTAAAAATATTACTAGCTGCTCCCTAAAGAATAGATTAGGCGAGCATTGCAAATGAAATAGGTTTTAACATTTATTGGATCAAAGGCAACAATCTTAACATGAAGCTAGAATTCTTGTTTGGAAGGTGTTTCAGAGTTTTTAGGAACATCAAACATGCAAAGGGACTTATTTTACTTTGATACCTTCCACCCATCAAAGCTCTTAAAAATACAGAAAGAAAATGGATACTATAGCCTTTGGGTTGTCCTTTTACCAACTCAGACTCAGAACAGAATTACTTGATATCAATTCACTCAATAACACCAGAATTTAAAATACCGTATTTTCTGGCGTATAAGATGACCCCCTACTTTTCCTGTTAAATTATAGGGTTTGGGCTAATAACTCAATATTTCAGTTCTTGGCACACAATCTGCATATTAACAACTCATTTAGCGTTAGTACCCTTTTTTTATAAGTGCCACGATGTTGCTAAAATAAAAGAGGTAAACTTCGTGATCCACCCAGCCCGTGCATAAAACAGAAATGAAAAGTCTTAAGCCTTTCGGTTCCCAAATACCAAGGTTTCCCCCGAGTTTTGTGTGGTTAAACAATCGGCATTTGCGTATTAATGTTTCTCTACAGAGCACAAAATTCACCCAAATTAAGAAAAGTGGGGAGCTAAAGAATCTGGGGCTACGAAGAATGCCTCTGGCATGACGGGCAACCTTGGGAAATATGAGGACTGTAGCGGCACCCTCAGTTCGCACATTCCGATCCAGAAAGCGGCCGGAGCCTCCTCCGTTACTTCTAACGGAACCTCTCCACGCCCACGTCCTGCCCACCTCGCCTTTTAAACCTCACCCCCTTTTCCCCCGTAATGTTTCCCTGCTCCACCTGCTCTGTGATTGGCCCAGCTTTGCTCATTCCCCACCAAGGGGGGGGGGGCTCACCTTCTTTCCTCTGAGCTCTCTCGCTTGGTGCGCTGCTGCTCTCACTTCTGCACTCTGTGACCGGGCAAGCAATTCTTCTGGTCGGTGTGGGTCAGGTGGTGCCTCAACAGGAGCAAAGGTGCTCCCTTTCTACTGTCAAGCGGTGCACCTCTGGGGACCGCCTGCCCCTCCTCTCGTCGGAGACCTGACAACCAGCATTGGAAGCGCCAGCATGGCCAGTCCTAGAGAGAGCAACAGCGGCGGCTGCAGTAGCTGCCCCAGGAGCTGACGAGAGTTTGCCCTCCATCAACCGTTCGCCGTCAGCTGCTTAACCACGGGTCGCCATCGCTTACCTCCATTCACCCAGTGATCCCGCCGTCTAGCAGGAAAGAGAAAAGATCAGAGAGGTGAGTAATATTTTCCAGCGTATAAGACGACTGGGTGTATAAGACGACCCCCAACTTTTGAGAAGATTTTCATGGGTTAAAAAGTCATCTTATACGCCGGGAAATACGGTAGTACCAAGTTATCCTTCTTTGCCTCAGGATCTGACTTCTACTGGGTAATGTCTACGAATTTGGTGAAGGCACATGTGATTCTTTATTCATAAAAGAGAAGAAGGCCATTTAAATCATGTTTAGACTTAAAATGAAATCATCAGTAGATTAAATTTGATTCAGAAACATATTGGTAACTATCAGGCTGATAAATTACCGTCATAAGCTTTACCAAGCTTCCACAAGAAGGTGTATGACTGTGTTATACATGTTAATCTAGCCCAGTGATGGCAAACCTTTTAGAGACTGAGTGTCCAAACTGCAACTCAAAACCCACTTATTTATTGCAAAGTGCCAGGGCTGCATTAGCATTGTGGTTCCCTCAGGGAGGGTGGTGTGTGTGGCCCACTGGCGTGGTCATCTTGATGCTTTAACACCTTGGTAGCTGGCCGTTTTGCCTGCTTTATGCTGGGTGGGGCTGCTGCTCCGGGCAGTAGTGGCAGACTAATGGACCTGCGTGAGCTGCTAGTGGCGGCGGTGCAAGTGCCCACAAAGAGGGCTCTGAGTGCTGCCTCTGGCATGCGTGCCATAGGTTCACCACCACTGATCTAACCTATACTGATTGTAAATCAATCTCTATTTAACCTAATATAAATTTTATCAGGACATGAAAAATTATAGCTCAGTCTGGTTTCAGGTTTTTTTTTCCAGTTAGATTATCAAAATGAAAAATGAACCTTGGTAAGCTGAGCTTTCATTTACACGAGAAATTCAAAGTTTTGCATTTGGTATTTTAGGGACTCACAATGATGTTATGAGATGCAAGTAACCAGGAACTTGATTTCTTGATTGAGTTGAATTCAAAGCACTAAAAGTTTATTACATGCTACCTACATACAAGAATCTGATCTAAAAACACAGCGGGCCCCAACATTTTGGGCACCAGGGACCGGTTGTGTGGAGAAAGGGTTTTCCACAGACCAGAGGGGACATAGTTTTACATGCTGCCTGCATATAGATGGGGCTTCACCTGTTTGTGCAGCCCAGTTGCTGATATGCCACAGCTCGGTGCTGGTTCACAGACCACGGAGTGGGGACCCTGTACTAACAGTCAAGTCAAATTTGCATTAGATAAGAGTAAATGTGATTCATGGGGGCTGGACTCTCTTATGTATGTGTAAAGATTCCAAACTGATGATGCATTTGACCCTGCCTTTGTGCTCTGATTGGTCATCTCCTACAGATCTCATGCTGTTATCCAAGTATCCTCACCCATAATATTTTTATTTCATATGAATTAAATGTTAGTTTATATTATTCTTCATTCCCAAACTGCCACCAGCATTCATAGCTTCCTTGGATAGTAAATAAGAAACAAAAGTTTGTGAAAGGGAAAAATATTTTGATGACACAGTCTAGCTGCACAAATTACCTTAACATTTTTTAAATAATAATAATAATAATATTAATTTAATTTTAAGTTAATTTGAGAGTAAAAGTTTACAATGAAATTCTTTATTTCCATTTGTTAAGCTAGTTAAGTACCTACACATTAATGTGATGTACTGTAATGAAAGGTTCCTGTTTATATGATACAAAATTCTCCATTTTCCTGAAGGCTAGACTATTTATTTAGCAGAGCTCTTTTTTCCAAGTTTGGATCCTGTTTAGCAAATCTCTGATATGGTGTCCAAAGTCCATGATTTCTTCTCTATATTAGTCATCCTCCTGTATTAACAATATACAAAGAGATCACCTATTTGATGATCATCATAGGAATTGCCAACCATCAACAGCTGCTAATGGTGATCAAGGTCATTCTAAATCAATGTCATTCTAAATAATAAATCATTGTCTAGCCACAATTATCCATGCTTCATTAACATTCAAATTGCATTTTTCCAAATTTTATACATGGGATCACCTTTAAAGACCAACAGGAAAATTAAAGTTAATTAAAAGTATGTTTGTTATATTCTAGATCAAAATTAGGTATGTTGAATGAACAACTTGAATGTGTTCTGCATGGCCAGATCTTTTAACCTGAACTTTTCAAAATATTTATTTTTTCCTAAGTTTACTTTTAGCTTAAAGTACATTATTTATTCATGGCTACTTTTATGTTTGACTATGCTTTGTCATCCCTTATGTCCACTTGGCACTATCTTATATTTTTCATAGATTGGTTTTATTTAATAATGTTTGAGTTTTTATTATTAAGCTGTTTTGAAGATAAAATAATAAATAACGCATATTTTAAATTTTTAAACAGAATTTTCATCTACACAAATTTCAATGCAAATTGGGCCTTATTAATGTAGTAATATTAGATCTGACTTTGAATGTGTTATTTTGCCTATTTTGTTTTGGTGTTACTGAGAAATTAGATGATGTTTATTAAATAGAAAAAGGACTAAAAATTTAGAATAGAATAGAATAGAATAGAATAGAATAGAATAGAATAGAATAGAATAGAAGCTGGAAGGGACCTTGGAGGTCTTCCAGTCCAGCCCCCTGCTCAAGCAGGAGAACCCATACTATTTCAGACAAATGACTGTCTAGTCTCTTCTTAAAAATCTCCAATGATGGAGCGTCCATGATTTCTGAAGGCAAGCTGTTCCACTGGTTAATTGTCCTCGCTGTTCAGAAGTTTCTTCTTAATTCCAGTTTGCTTCTGTCTTTGGTCAGTTTCCAATCATTGTTTCTTGTCCTTGCCTTCTGGAGAATAATTTGACCCCCCCTCTTCTTTGTGGCAGCCCCTCAAATACTGAAATTACTGCTATCATGTCACTCCTATTTTTTCTTTTCTTTAGACTAGCTAGCCAAACTCAGGTCCTGCAGCAGTTCTTCATATGTTTTAGCCTCCAGGCCTTTGTTCATCTTAGTTGCTCTTCTTTGATTTTTTTTTCCAAGGTCTCAACATCTTTTTTTTAGTACGGAGACCAAAATTAGTTGCAGTGTTCCAGGTGTGGTCTTACTAGGGCTTTATAAAGTGATACTAACACTTTGCGTGATCTTGATTCCATGCCTCTGTTTATACAATCCAAAATTTTGGATTTGGGGCTGCTGCTGCCGAAAGCTGGTTTATAGTCAAGTGATCGTCCACTAGGACTCCAAGGTCTCTCTCACAGTTGCTGTTTTTGAGCCAGGTCTCACCTAATCTGTATTTAAACCTCTGATTTTTCTTGCCTAAATGTAAAACGTTGCTTTTCTCCACATTAAAACTCATTTTGTTGGATAGGGCCCATTGTTCAAGTTTTTAGATCCTGAGATTGTCTTCTGGGGTATTGGCTATTTCTGCCAGTTTGGTGTCATCTGCAAATTTGATGAGCTCCCCTTCTATTCCACCATCTAAGTCATTAATGAAGATATTGAAGAGTACTGGGCCTAAGATGGAGCCTTGTGGTACCTCACTGCTTACTTCTCTCCATGTGGATGTAGTACCATTGAGGACTACTCACTGAGTATATTTGTCAGCCAACTACAGATCCATCTGATGGTGTTGTTGCCTATCCCACCTTTTTCTAGCTTACTAAGCAGCAGGTTGTGGTCTACTTTGTCAAATGCCTTACTGAAGTCTAAGTATATACTATGTCCACAGCATTTCACTGGTATACTAATTTAGTCACTTTATCAAAGAATGAAATAAGATTGGTTTGGCATGATTTGGCTACTGGTTATAACTTTGTTTGCTTCTAGTTGTTCACAGATCTGTTTTTTGATTATCTTTTCCAAGATCTTCCCATGTATTGATGTTAGACTGATTGGTCTGTAGTTTCCTGGGTCTGTTTTTCCCCCCCTTCCTTTCTTGAAGATGGGAAACACATCAGCCCTTTTCCAATCAACAGGTACGTACTTCCCCGGTGCTCCAGGGTTTTTGAAAGATATGGTACTATGGTTCTGAGATAACATCTGCCAGCTCCTTCTGAACTCTGGGATGTAATCTGTCATGAGGGGTTTTAAAGGTGATAACAAACACTTTGAACTGAATCAATTAAATCCATAACCAATGAGAAGCGATATCTGTCAATTTGGAGGTTTCAAGCTCTGGGTATAGAGATTTTAAAAAGAAACACTATTTTCACCTCTTTTCTTGCTGCAATCTGCTTCTTCCTATACTGCATCAAGTTACTGTAGATTATAGATTAGTTATTGAATAATCTGGGCAACACTGTAACATACATCTCTTGACCTTGAGTTCTGAACTATCATTTTGCTTTTGCATTCTGTAAGGTTTACCTGATTGATTTATATTTTAATTGAATGATTTAAAATAACAATTGTATATTTTACTGCTTTTGTCAACACAAAAAAAGAGAAAACACGACCTGGAGCACTATGTTTATTTGCTGCTGGGTATATGTGTGCCGGTTGAAAACTGACATGACATAGAACTCACTGGCTCAAAAAAGGAATAAGAGATATTACAACTGAGCAAAGTAAGGCAGAAGGATAAGATGGTGTGCTGATGAGTCCTATAGCCTGGTCTTTTATGTACCTGCAGGCAGACAGAGAATGCCTCGCCTTTGCTTTGCAACAGTTGCCTTGACCTAAACATAAGGATTGGATGCATGTCATGAACTGCTCTAGCAGCAAATTACAAGCCTTAGAAATGACATTGAATCAATAATTTATTAATATACAGAGAAAGAAAGAACTGGAAAAGATAACAAAATACAAAGACCTTCAAATAGAAATAGAACAACTGTGGCAAAAGAAAGCAAAGGATAGTACCAATAGTAATAGGTGCCTTGAGCGCAATCCCAAAACAACTGGATCACCATTTGAACACTTCAGCACTGACAAATTCAGCATCAGTCAATAGCAAAAAAATAGAACAGTTTATATTCTGCAACAATACCTCTAATACCATCAAACAGTAGTATCTGCCTGTCCTTTGGAAATATTTCATAGGTGGATAAAAATGCCAAATCCAGTCTGAACATCTGGATGATTATGCAACAAACAATATAATATAATAAACTAAACTATGAGACTGTTTCACTCAGTTTTTTTGTGATCTGAGGTGAATAGAATAGAATAGAATAGAATAGAATAGAATAGAATAGAATAGAATAGAATAGAATAGAATAGAATAGAATAGAATAGAATAGAATAGAATCTTTTGATTCTGTTATAATATCTGTTTTTTCAGGACTAACTCTGTAGAGAAAGGTAAACTGTGAAATTGTCTTTTATAGAAGAAAATTACATTACAAACAACAAACCACAAATAAATCTGAGGACTTATTATCCATTAAGATCAGCATTGAATGCCTAGGTTAGGAAAACTCTTATAAAGCTTATTTCTTTGGGGGGGGTTTTGGGGGAGGGGGCTATTAATTATTTTCTGTACTGTGCATAGCATTGCTTGCTCTGAAATGGAATAGGTTTATGAGTATGTATATATGTACAAATATAGAAACAATTTACAGTTGTATTCTGGGAGATTATTTTAAATGATTACCAGACCTTAGATGAAAAATACTTTGGCCACCTAATGAGAAGGAAGGACTTACTGGAGAAGAGCCTAATGCTGGGAAAGGTTGAGGGCAAGAGAAGAAGGGGATGACAGAGGATGAGATGGCTGGATGGAGTCACGGAAGCAGTAGATGTGAGCTTAAATGGACTCCAGAAGATGGTAGAGGACAGGAAGGCCTGGAGGAACGTTGTCCATGGGGTCGTGATGGGTCGGACATGACTTCGCAACTAACAACAAGATTAGAAAAGTGGGATTCCTAATCAGTATGGGTGACCAGCATATTCCTCAGCAGTTTCTTATAGTATACTGGAGTCTGAGAAAAGATCTTGTAGTCAACCATGCAAGGTCTACGCAGACATTGTTTTTAACTTTTGTATCGATCTTTGTTTTAAATACCCTGTAAACTGCCCTGAGTCCTTCGGGAAAGGGTGGTATATAAATCCAGTAAAATAAATAAATAAATAAATCTACACCACTGTGACATCTAGCCAGGAGAACTACTGATAGCAACTGCTAGAGAACCCTGTAGTATGAAGCCTCTACCAGCTTTGAAGAGAGATGCCATCAAAATTGATAAAAAAATTGTGAACTGCATCATAGAATAATACCCACAGTTACTACAAGACTAGACTTTCACTGTTCATTGTGCTGGATTCTACACTTCCAAACTGGGACAGCAGAGTTACCTCTATGCCCACAAATGAACTGCACAACGGCAAGTCTTCTTCAAATCCAAATTACTACAATTTATATAAACATAATATATAAATTTAGTGCCTATATTTTATACACTTTACCCAATGTTTTCTCAAATATGCATTTTAGAAGGTTTTCACATAACAATATACTATTTCCTATAGTCTTGAGGTACATTATGAAAGGTGATATATACATGTATTTCAGGAATTTTAAAATCAGTATATTGTTTAATGTTCTCCTGTGATTAATTGTAATGGACTTACAATTTAAGGAATAATTTAAAAAATCCTTTGGACTTCTACAAAAATCAAAGTAAAATATGTTGTGATCTTTAAAGGTGGCCACGTAAGTGACTTTGTTGTTTAATTTTTTGAAAAGAACTCTTCTTAAACCTCAGATAACACAGGGGAAAAAAGTAAATCTCTTGAATATTATGTGACCAACATTTCCATTATTGCTATGTATCATCCTACTCACCTTTGTCTTTCAAAGTTAGTCATAAAGAGGAGTGAGAATCTTCACACATTTATTTTACCACTTATATCTCTTCCAAATTTGCAGTCTTCCTTTCTCTGTCTTGAAAAAGGTAACATTAAAAGCATGGTTCCAAGCAACCTTCATCTTATATACTATTGTGAAACAGTGTTTGAAAACACTGAAGATTGTCATATTGAAAAGGTGAACATGTATTAGAATTGGAAGAAATGTGTCAAAATTAAAGTTAAATTTTCACATGTTTTTCTCCTCTGCAAAAAGTATATTTTTCTATTTAACACTCAGGTTGCTTAGTTATTCCTCCTCCTCATTTTTCTCCTTCTTGTTAATATTTTTAAGTTTATTTTATTATTGGGAGTACTGTACTGCTTTTGGCATTTCCTGCAGCAGATCCTTCTGTCACTTTAAATTTCCCCTAACCATTTATGTTTCACCAGCTGAAAAATCTCAGTAAGAAATTTTTCCTTCCTGATTTTTTTTCTTTGTATTTAATTGATGTATGAGAAACTAGGAAGGTTGACGACTGATGGAAATAATATTAGGAATGTCCTGTATTTTATTGCGCAAACATTTTTTTGGCCACTTGGTCACTAAGTAAGTAGAGGATGGTCACTACATTTTACCTGTGCAGTTTTCTACCTGTAATCCTCTTTGAAAGAAATTTTAAAAGCAAAAATGAAAGTACCTTTGCATAAGCAGTATCCGATAGACAAATCAGCTGACGCTTTAAACCACAACTAACTTTTTCTTGGATAGCATATCAGGATCCACAGCACTGCAGATTTTTTCCTTTGAGGATGAAAATAGGGACATGAAATTCCAGTAGTTCTGTGAACTATAGGAGAGTATTTGACAAGCTATACAATTTCAACCTTAAATAATTGTAAATAGCTAAATATTTAAAAATATCATTTTAAAATATAATTAATAGTAATTAAGTGGGAATTTGGGATTGCATGCAAGTGAAAGACATACTTTTTTCAAGGTTTTTTAAAAAAATATTATTTGCTGTATAACCCTTATAAATGTGTTAAAATAATGGCATATCTTTCCAGTAAAAGTATTGATGTAAAGGTACCTTTCCAGAGAAGTATTTTTTTCTCTCATAGAAATTCCATTTAATGACTATATTTTAAACTACAAACGCTTTTTTTTCAATTGTGATAATGTAGAGCAGACATGTCAAACACAAGGCCCGGGGGCCGGATCCGGCCCGCGAAGTGGTTTCATGTGGCCTGCAAAGCCATCCTGGAAACAGTGAGGGAATGGCCCCCACTGCCTTGGCCCTGGCCCAGAGACCCTCCTTCCACCAGAGACCCTCAGATCTGTCCCACTCCTGCCCAGGCCCCCATAAGCACCCTTGATGCGAACTATGTAGAGCTTGCCATGCCCACCCAGTAGGCCACGCCCACCCTGGCCATACCAAGTAGGCCATACGTACTCTATTCACGCTCACCCAGTAGGCCACGCCCACCCTGGCTATACCCACCCGGCCCCCTGAGGGCAACCGCAATGCTGATGTGGCCCTCAATGAAATTGAGTTTGACACCCCTGATGTAGAGCAAGGTCCTCAACCCCCAGTCCATGGCCCAGTGCTAGGATGTAGCCTGTTTGATACTGGGTCATAAAAGTGGTAGGGGCAAAGCTGCATTTGTGAAAGTGGTGTGCACGCATGCAAAACCATCCCCTCTCCCCCCACCACTGCCGTTTCCACCACCACCTCTTCCGGTCCACCAAGCTGGAAAGGTTGGGGACCACAATGTAGAGAGTAAGGAAGAAGACCTTGACAGAAATATGCAAACTCTGTTACTTAAACAAAAGGAGCTGATTTATTTCTTTAACAAATCCTGAGAAATAGATTATGTTCAGAAGTGACTTGGGCAGATGCCTCCATAATTCACAGAGATATAGAAAGGGGAAGGTGTAGCAAGTGTCAGTTATTATAGCCAAACACACTAAAAATAATTCTGGTCTTCCTGTGAAGTTGATTTTTTAGTCTGGTCTAACTAGGAGCTGACAGATGGATAGAAATCTAACCAATTACTCAATCCTGTGTTTGGCAAATGGGCATTTAAGCAAAACTGAAAAGAATTAAATCACCCTCATCAGTTTTATACTACTGTCACAAAGTATAATAAATCTTTAAAATATAATTGTCATACTCATTTGCCAAAGAAGAGTCTGTTATTATTTCAGTGTTCTTGTTGATGATGTTATCATTCCAGACCTATGTGCCATGTGTTTTCTGTTTACTGCATTTTTATAATTAATTATATTTGAATACAACTGATATCAATTATTTTTGAGATTTGTTGATAATCCTATATCAACCCTTATAATTTTTATTTTCCTGAATAAGAAAAAACAGAAAATAATTCAGAGATTTATTCATTATACTATCAGGATTAAGATTTTATGTATTTAACTGCATTGTGATAATAATTTCTGAAGATATAAGGAAGCAAATTAAACTTGTACTTGGTGCTTGACTGCCTAAGACATTTTCTATCAGCTACACTGTGAAAAGATCAAGATAACTTGTAAATATTGATTATTGTGGTTTAAAAAATATATCGGTATAGTCAAATCTGGAAGATTTTGTATGAAAAACAAATAATTGAAATAAACAAAGCCATAATGATAAAAGGTACTGCAGAAGTCAGGAAAATCCAAAATAAGATAAAAATGAATCGTTCCCTAAATATTACATTAATGTTGTAACAGGAACAGAGATGAAGGATAAACTCATAAATATACTTCGCTGTGTAAATTGTTTTATGCCAGTTAGTGCAGAGAGAAAGCTAATCAATTTTAATGATATTATTTTCAGGGATATGCTCCCTGCTCATATTTGAATTCATTTTTAATAATAATAAAAAAAGACTCAGAAAAAGACACATAAGCTTAAAGTCACGAATTCCAAAATGATTGCTATAAAACATCAAAGAGATGAATGCTATTCTCATTACCTACTAGGGACAGAGTCTCAAATAACTATATTTAATAATTGTTTAATTCCACTCAATCATTTTGGCAGTTTACAATTTCAGTATGAGAAGCTGACTTTATTGAAGGATAATGTTGGGCATTTAAATTACCATTTAGATTGTAGGATTGAATACAGCCTATTCTAAATTGAACTGTATTTTCATAGAACAGATGCTGCTAAAATACTTGAAAATCCTCCCTTTTTTGTTGTGATTGCCTATATAGACGTAGGCCTGAGTAAACTTTAAGCAAGGAGAAAAAGTAGGCTTTTGACTCTTGCTCCTTAATGCCAGATAAGTTAATAATAAAGTTTCTCTTATTTGTGACCTCATTATTGAGGAACAGGCCAACTTGGCATGTCTTACCAATTCCTTTCCACCTTGGAAGGGGGAGTTACTGTCTCTGAAATGTACCCAGCTGGGTTTAGGGTATGGCACCAGCTGAGACCCCAGGGCACAGGAGAGGTGGTAGTTATTATCTTGTCATCTGGGAGTCTCTGTTGGCCTTCAGGGATCCAGCTTCACAAGTTATCAGTTGTGACACCCTGTTTGTACTGTACCAGCCTCCCTGACCAAGGTGCTAGAAGCCATCATGGGTTTGGCTGTGCAGTTCTAAGGTTGATGGTCTTGTGAGATTTCAATTTGCTGTCTTTGGGTGGACCTCAGAAGCATCTCAGGAGTCCATGGTTACCCTAATGGCCATGGGTCCATCCCAGATCATTCATGGACTGATCTGAAACAGTGGTCACATTTTAGATATGATTTCACAAAGACAAACTAGGCCGGACTGGTAATGAAAATTTCTGCCTGATGTAGGAATTTTTTATTATTTCCATTTGTATTTAAAAGATTCCTGTGATATGAAAGTAATATATTTCTGTTCAATCTATGAAAGTCTTTGGATTTCATAGCAATTATTTTACTGACAATCAACAAACACAAAAAGCCTGCAATGGTTACAGTTATTTAACAATTGTCTGCTGGTTTGGCTAGTTTGAAACACTGTTTGAGTTTTAAACATATTATTGTTAAAAGTAAAATGGATATTCCAATGGACAACATAAGTTGGTTTAGAATTTGGGATAGTTGAGAAGAGGATAATTTCTGTTGTTTGCAATTCAACAATCTACTGTTAGAAATTAAAAATAACTATTTTTCTGGTTCAAATAATACACCATATAAGGGCAAAAACCCATTGATGTTTTTAAGAAAGAATAAGTAGAATAAATCATGCTGAAATTATGTCATCAAAAGTGTAATTCAACATATAAAATACAAAGAAAAATATAGGGAGAAAATTGAATTTTGTGTGCAAATCTAAATGTATAAAATAAAGTTTATTGCACTCAGTAGTATTGACTCCAAAACACCAAAGCATAGAAAAGAATCATTATATGGAAATATGTGTTTTGGCCTCTACCTCAACATACTTGCAGGTATTTTTTGTTGTACTTCCGTCACTAGTGTTAAGCAGAGATTTAAAAGCAGCTACTGTCAGACAAAAAAATCATTTTATAATTTTATAGAGACATTTGATCTACTGAATAATATGAAAGAGAATTTAATAACTTCCTCATGTGACCTCTAGCACATAGTCTGTTGAGAATACCCAACAATGATCAAGATGTCTTAAAGTTGAATTTACCCAGTTAGTATAGTTACATTGAGGGATGCGGTGGCTCAGTGGGTTAGGACGCTGAGCTTGTCGATCAGAAGGTCGGCAGTTTGGCGGGTCGAATCCCGAGTGCTGCGTAACAGAGTGAGCGCCTGTTACTCGTCCCAGCTTCTGCCAACCTAGCAGTTCGAAAGCACGTCAAAATGCAAGTAGAAAAATAGGGACCACTAGGGTGGGAAGGTAACAGCGTTCCGTGCGCCTTTGGCATCTAGTCATGCCAGCCACATGACCACGGAGACGTTCTCGGAGAAGCGCTGGCTCTTCGGCTTTGAAACGGAGATGAGCACCGGCCCCTAGAGTCGGAGAAGCGCTGGCTCTTCGGCTTTGAAACGGAGATGAGCACCGGCCCCTAGAGTCGGAAACGACTAGCACGCATGTGCGGGGGAACCTTTACCTTATAGTTACATTACAGTCAATAAAAAAAGATATGGAAATTCTAACCCACATTTCTGCCAATGGGTTTCATATACATCTACTATATTGTCATCCATTAATGGTAAAGGAGTACAAAACAAATAAAAACAATTAAAAAATCAACAGTACATTTGAGTGTTTGAAGATGTTTGTAGACACTCTAACATTCAATTCTGTTTAATATTAGTATATTTAATTATAGTTAACATATATTCTGATTTTTCTAATAGGTAATATTGAAGTAGAAAAGTACCTATATTCTCCAATTTTTCAAATGGTAAGACAAGACTTGAAAGAAAATATTTACAATCTTAACAACAATGGTGTCTGCTTTAAGTGCTATAAATGAGTACAAAAAAATCCAAATGTTTTTGAGATTCTTCTCAGTATTGACATGGCCTTTCAATAACCTCTTGTCACTAATGTTCACAAACAAAACTCACAGTCAGCACAAGATAGGAATAAGCAGACCACACCAGATTCTTTGTCTTGTTTATACAAAACTTTTATTGATTTTTGCAAACAGTTTTATCAATATTTGCTCTAGTCTAGTCATTTAGTATCTGCTTTATTTTTATGTAGTTTCACTAACTTCCTAAATGATGAAGATAGATATATTTTGGCTTGTAATATTTTGAACAAAATACTTTCAAATTATGTTGGTTGTTGTTACATGCTTCACTTTGTCATTTTGAATAACAAGAACTTTATATACTGTACTATTGAGAGAGCAACTAAACATCCAAAGTTCTTTTCTCAGTATTGTGGTCCAGTTTTTATTAAACCTAGTGCTATGATGTGATAATAAAGTTTTTAGAATTTTCAAAGAACAGTGCTGTTTGGAATTCTGGTAGTTATTGCTCCAAAAGACACCTGGAATTTTCTCCTTTGGAAAGGCTTTGTTGGCTGCTTGATTTGGTATCTGATAGAAAAGAACAGCATCAAGGGAGTATTTTGAGCATCTTGAGGACCAAGTGAGATGGACAGATGGCTGGCTGGATGGCTAGGTGTATGGTAGACAGACAGACAGACAGATGATAGATAGAACTTCGACACCCACAACATGCTAGCCAAAAGTGAGAAAAGCTGGGACCTATATTTCAGCTGTCAAGTCATAGATCTTTCTGTTAAAGACAGAATAGAATAAAAGTGGATGGATGCTATGGGGAGCTTCATGTGGCAAGTTCAATGTTAGACCAGATTTGGGATAAGATAAACGAGGTAAGATAAATGTGATGAGAATGAATTTAATCCTAATTTTTATATTTTAAGAATAATTTCTATGTTATTCCTTCACCCTACATTTGTTTTATAAGCCTATAGGCAATTTTAGGGTTAGGATTAGGATACTTTCAGGACTGTCTGTCCCCATATATATGTAACTCAGGGTGAAACTGCAATTCTGTAAGCAAATAGCCAAGCTCAGAGAGCACTAAGAACTCCAAAGTTCAACTCTGAGCTACATATATTCTCTTCTCTTGCTCTCATTCAAATATCCAGACTCTTGTTTGTCTGTTTTGCTACCAAGTGATAATAACTTAGTAATTTACTCTGCCTAGCAATAACCTTTTATTATGACTAACTTTATAGGTCTGTGCGTAAAAGTATTGCTAGCCATGTTCTTCATAACAACTGTTTTTCTAATTCTCAGGTTTTATGCTAAGCCAATAAAATTAAAGCTACATTTCTCTATTTATGAGATAATATTTCATCATTACATTTTGATCATTGCCAGTTTTCTGTTTTCTTTTCTTGTTCATATTGAATTAACACATGGATTCTTAAATTAGAAAGCTAATCACAGATGTTGATTTAAAAGTACCTAAATCCATCTATACTTCTAAGCCAGAAGAGTTTTTTCTTCTTCTTATCCCTTAATGAGCATTATGCTAAATAACAGCTTGAAATTAATTCAGTAAATGCAAAGAAGTAGCTCAATTATTATGAATATGAATATCTAGAACATCATGTAATGATGAAAGAAAATCAATATGTATACCAGGAGAATTTTTACTACAAATAAATTGTTTGGGATTTCTAAATTTACAGTTATATTTAGCTTTGCAAAGGGAATAACAGTTATTTAAACTTATCCAGTAAGAGTGTCTTATTATTAATAAATGCAAAACAATGTAAAAGTCAAGAAACAAAGGAGTAAAGTTAATGGTCAACGGTATTAGCAATGTTTTTAAGACAAAAAACACCTCAGTCAAACCTTTCTATCTCCTAAATGAATTGTTTTCTGGTATTGGCCTAAACCCAGTAAGACGCTTCAAAATCCTATGCTCTGTAGGTTTCTGTTTTGAATCTCATTGGTGTAGCACTCTTTCTGAAAGAGCAACAATGGCAACTCTAATGTAGTATAAACTATAGTTTAGGAACAACTAAACACACAAGTGCCTTCTGCTCAAGCACCCTCTCCTTGAATGTGAAGCTCCATTCGTGCAAGTGAAGGGTGCACGTGCCTGCTGCTCACACCAATGGAGCTGCTTGCGTGTGCCTGCCACTCACATGCCCCCCCTCATGCTGGGCCAGGCTGCCAAGGTGGAAAGGTTGGAGACCGCTGTCCTAGGGTGCAAAGTAAAAACAAAATCTGCTGTAAACTATGCATGGCAACAGGAAGGGCATCTGGCCAGTAAATACTTAGCTCCATCCAGTTGCACCAACTCTCTCCTGAATTAAGGGATTACAGGATTACTAGAAAATCTTGTTTGGTGAATCTGATTTTATGATCGTTAAACAATTTGGAAGCAGAAATCCCATCTGGGACTCCCTTGGGGGATAAAGAGTTTTTGCAAGAAAATAGACATATCTTTCTTTTTAACAATAGCAAAAATCTTGTGCAGATAGAAATAATATAATTTGTCCAATATTTCAGTGCAATAGCTCAGTATTATTTTTTCCCCCAATTCCTAAGGCTGCTTTCAAAGGATACTGAAGAAAGAAAAGCAATTCCTTTCATTTTGTGTTACCTCCTCTTTGCCTAGAGGAGAACATTAGACTGAGAAAATATGGTCATTTCTGTCAGTTTAACAAAGAATGTGTGCTTAGGTTACTCTTATTGTTAGTGAAACAAGTCACGAGATTAAAATTGTGTTTGAATAGTTGACAGTAACCTATAAATGAGGCATGAATTAAAAATAGATTGAAGTGTGTATAGTCAATTGTACAACACATTAATGTGAACATGTACAATCAAATACATTATATTGATAAAATATCCAACAAAAGTCCAAATTCAAATGAAAGAAAACCTTATAAATTATTTTACTACTAGAATACAGATACCAGCTGGAAGCTCTTTACTTCAGAGAGAAGACAGGAAACACAATAGGGGTTACCAAAGATTGTTCATAAGAACAATTAAATTATCATTATTTAGTGGTACCCTTTTCCAAAAGAGGAAATAGAAAATAAAAGATTACATTTTTAAAAGAGAGTACAACATTTGCTGAATTGCATCAGTTCCATTTAGACTCTTTTTGGATAATCTTAAGACTACTATGCAGTTTTTCTCTCATTGTTTGTTATCTCTTGACTTAAAAATAGCATGAAAATGTTTTAAAACAAAGCGCGCACACGCACACACACACACGCACACACACACAAATCCTTGTAGAAAATTCCTGAAATATATACAAGTTAATCTTCTCTGGAGATATTATCATTCATACTGTTTTAATCCCATTTCATCCAAAACTAAAGTAGCTGCAGGCATTTTAATGTTTCCTTCCAATGGACAGATCTATCTAACCTTGAAGTGGCTCAAATTGAATTATGTTGTCCTTGAATCACAAACTCTAATAAAATCTTCACTTCTTTGAATCTCACATCTTCAGTTGGAATTGAATCAGGAATTATCTTTACAGGCCTACCTAGCAAACAATCTACATGTGCAATGTAGGATGTATAACATTTGAAACTGCATAATGTTTTGAAAATCTACCTGGAAAACTGTAACTAAAATTGTACATATATCCTAGTTTTTTTCCCAATGACTATGACCAATCCAGTGTTGTTGTTTAAGAAATTAGTAATAGTCAATACATGTTTTTGTTCATTTTTTTTTGCTCATGTCAATGCAGTTGCTCTAGCGGCAGAACTCAAATATCAAGCCAGCTAATTATACTTACTGTGAAACTGTTATTAAGGAGTATGCTCTATCGGCTCACTTAACACACCCACTGAACAAAGCACAAATATTCAGAGAAGCAATGTCAGGGAAAGAGAAGCTGCATCCCACTGTTAATATCTATATGTCGTCAAAATATCAAAAGATTTCAAAATCTCTGCAGTAGGAAGTGAATGTTGAAGAGCCAGCAGGATGAGAGCTTAATGACCTTTAGAATTTTATTATTGCTTTGCTGAACAGTGAAGGAGAAAGTTTCTATTATTCATAATTCCCCATAAAATTAATGAGTTTTTTCAGTATGTTTTATTTACTATTGATTTCAGAAAAACCTTTTAAATATTATTTATTTTATTATGCAAAGTTAAATAACAAAATACAGTAGAATTAACAATATAAAATTTCTTCATACACTAGGACAGTGGTGGGATTCAGCTGGTTCGCACCACTTCAGCAGAACTGGTAGCTATTTTTTTGTTACCTAGGCCCAGAATGGACTTCCAGAAGTGGCATCCACACAGAGAACCGGTTGTTTACATATCTGAATCCCACCACTGCATTAGTATAATCTTTTAATTAGTTAATTGTATGATTTGAGTAAAGGTAAAGGTAAAGGTTCCCCCGCACATACGTGCTAGTTGTTTCCGACTCTAGGAACCGGTGCTCATCTCCGTTTCAAAGCCGAAGAGCCAGCGCTTGTCCGAGGACGTCTCCGTGGTCATGTGGCCGGCATGACTAGATGCCAAAGGCGCACGGAACGCTGTTACCTTCCCACCGGAGTGGTCCCTATTTTTCTACTTGCATTTTTAAGTGCTTTCGAACTGCTAGGTGGGCAGAAGCTGGGACGAGTAACAGGCGCTCACTCTGCTACGCAGCACTCGGGATTTGACCTGCCAAACTGCCGACCTTTAGTCTTTTTTAATCAAACTGACTCGGACTAGCAATAATTTCCAAGAAAGAATCTATTTCACCCACAGGTGTGGTGGTTCACTTGATTAGGATGCTGGGTTGCAGGTTAGCAAACCCACGTTTGAGACCCGAGTGCTGCTGCATGGCAGGGTGAGCTTCTATCATTTGCTCCAGCTCCTTGTTGGGGACATGAAAGGAGCCCTCATGGACATCCCTCAGGCAACAGTGATGTCACCAGCTAATCCTTCAACCCAGAAGCACCTCAAATTGTGCCTCTCACACAACGAAGGACCCACAGGCTGGATTCCTGGTCTTCCTTATTTAATTGAAGGTCTGGGAAAATGAATGAGTTCTGCATTGGTAGAATGGCAGATTGCAAATTCCATTTTTTTTCAGCTTGATTTTTATAGCTCTTTTTCAGTCCTAATACTAATATTTTTCTATTGGTCCTTATAATATTTTAGATAATTTTATAATGCAAAGATGTTTACAAGAACTTTTCCATGACACAAAGCTTTTGTGTGAATGATTTGCTCTAAAATGTCCATTTTTCTCTATACATTACACTAATACAGTAGAATTTCTATTTAATGGACTTGGTTAGTGGATTCCAAATATGATGGACACATTTTATTCATTTACAGTAAGTGATCCATTTACATCAATTACTTAATTATAAAAAAGCAAAAAAATGACCCAAATAATTAAATTCATATTAAATGAATAATCTTTCTCCTCAAATGGTCTGTTAAATCATGGAAAGATTCAGTGTATGCACAATTTATTGGTATTTTAATTGGTTCAAATATTAGCAGGTGCATTTAACTCAGATAAGCCTTTTCCCTGCTATGAAACATGAATGTCTTCACATTTTGTGTATTCCTACCTACCTGATGTATTTCATAAAAGGTTGAAATCAATATTCACTTCTGCTACATTTATATTTATGTGAATGTATATTGGGTAGAATATATCATTCCATATATGTATTTGTGTGAAAGAGCTTTTATTAGAAAAAAAATATGATCTCCACATTACTTGTGCCAAAAGATAAATCAGTTAATAATAAATAATCAAAAGTAATAACAAAATTAATTATATATTTCTCAGGGTTTTCCAACTTCAAGGTAAGTTTTAAGATAGCCTGAAGCAACTTAGAAAAAAGAAAATCTTCTGAAAAAAGGGCATTGAAAGAACAGCTAAAATTAAAGGCTGAAGAAGGTGAAGTTCAAGAATACTAAGTCAGCATGTTGGAAAATAACAGAATATACCCAATGGTAAATATTAAGCTAGATTTTTTTTAATGTTATTCCAATAGGCTAAGGCCAATTCTTATAAATGAATGATCTTCAGTTTCTTTTCTTTTTTAATCATCAACAAAGAAAACCTGTTAACTTTCCTTTCAAATACATTATTTAGTCTGCCATTAATCTGAAATGAAATCAATGTCAATCTTAAATCCTATAACACCAAACTGACATTCTCTGAGACTGGCAACTATTGGTGTTCCTTTACTAATTGTCATTCTTAAGTTGGGGTAGCTACCATGAAAAGTACATCTGATAGCACACAATTTTTAATCTCCTCAAACTCAACCCAAATATTTTGTTTCTTCATTATTCCATTTATTTATTCTGCAATTATTTAGAAACAAGCGAAGGGAAAATGTAGTTCAGTTCAGTTTGTTAAAAAGCATTGGCTTGCTCAGTCAAATTATTATATTCTCTTTTGCTTTTGTTTCTGAATTTGTGACAAAATTGAGTGCTATTGATGAAATAATAACCAATCGTCTATCTTTCTATTGAAATAGTTAAAAGATATGTTTACATTATTCAGCTGCTTTCCTTTTCTTCAAATTTGATATTAATTATAGTCTTCTCCCCCTGAGAGATAGCACCTCAAAGATAAACCATATCTTTATCAGCATTCTTTTTATAATTAATCTTTAAAGGTAAAGGTTCCCCCGCACATGCGTGCTAGTCGTTTCCGACTCTAGGGGCCGGTGCTCATCTCTGTTTCAAAGCCAAAGAGCCAGCGCTTGTCCAAGGATGTCTCTGTGGTCATGTGGCCGGCATGACTAGACGCCAAAGGGACATGGAACACTGTTACCTTCCCACCATAGTGGTCCCTATTTTTCTACTTGCATTTTTATGTGATTTCGAACTGCTAGGTTGGCAGAAGAATTAATCTTTAAACATGTGCAAAAATTCATTTATTTGATATAAATGCTGAAATTTTAGTTTCCCAAGTTATATATTCCACATTGGTACTGAGAGCTTGAGAGAAGCAAAGAAAGGAGTGTGGATTTAAGAGGGTTTTTTATGTATTATTCAAATGGATCTTACTACTTAATTAGAAAAGAAAAACCCAGCTTAATCTCTTTCTTGAGAAAAGAAGCACTGATCAATTGCATGTTTGATCAAGTACGTTATTGGCTGGCATGCCAAAACCTGAAAGACAACATTATCATTTGGGTTAAGTGCTACATGAAAACTGTTTTTCCAAAAATGCAGAAGATATGTGTACATTTAAAAAGAAACACCTTCTCATATGGATCCAAAATCTTATCACTTTTTTGTCATAGTGATGCAGTAGGTTATAAAAGTTATGAAAGCTACTTTAATACTAAATATTAGCACGATGTTTCTGGAAACAGAACATCTGAATAAAGGAAGTTTCCTTAAAAAAATATGTTACTAACTTAAAGGATAATGAGATCTTAGACAAAAACAACCTACTCTGAATCTGACTCATTTTATGTAACTAGAATATAGAACAAACAGAACAGAACTGTTTGGGTTTTGTTTTTTGCTTTTTTTAAAAAAATGGAAATCCTGATTCATTTTGATGGTTTGGTTCAAAAAAATCCTTTTGATTATTAATTATTAAGCTAATAGTTTAAAAATAACAGATGGTGAAGGAAAAACTTGTTCTTACATTGTCACAACAGTCATTTACATAGTTTTCAAATGGTCAGTAATCCTCCTTTTCTGTTCTATTTATTTTGAATATTTTTCAGTTGCCGTATTATAGTAATTGAAGTCACGGTATGGTAAACAACAAAAATTTATTCATTTTCAGAATGGATAGAAATAAATTAATTTGGTAAGGCTGTAAAACATCTGAGTTAAAATAAATTTACTAGATGCACTGTTTTGGTGCATTTGCAACTAGGTGAATGACTGCATGTAAATGATGCTCATAAATTAGCTCTGCGTCATTTTGCAGGAAAGGATGGGCGAATCCCTTGGGGCTCAATTTCAGAAAAAGTTGTATTCAACAGCTTTATAAATGACTAAAAAACTAATAGGTCTACACTACCTACATTGTACGTAGCATTAGGTTACTTCTTCCTGTGTTAAGCTCATTATACAAAGTACAGAAAAAGAAAAGAAAGGAAAAGAAATTAGACTTGTGATAAGACAAACAGAAGTGAAATACAACTAAAATTAACTTATATAAATACCGAATACATCCCCTTTCAGCCCTTCAGTGTAGTCCATACAGGAAACCAAAACCATGAGTACTAATGCTACCCTCATTGTAAGGTTACACCAACAGACTTTTGCAAATCTGAAAGCACTTTCCCCTTTTCTGCCTTTAATTTCCAGGGAAGCAAGAAGGGTTCCTTTTGAAACATTATCCATGTCCCCATTTGGAATAGAATAGAGCAGAGCAGAGCAGAGCAGAACAGGACAGAACAGAACAGAACACTTTATTTGGTCAAGTGTGGTTAGACACACAAGAAATTTGTCTCTGGTACAGAAGGACTCAGTGTATTCACAAAATGGCAACAGAAGCAGAAGCAAAAGCAGAAAAAGCAGAAGCAGCAGCAGCAGCAGCAGCAGAAGAAGAAGAAGAAGAAGAAGAAGAAGAAGAAGAAGAAGAAGAAGAAGAAGAAGAAGAAGAAGAAGAAGAAGAAGAAGAAGAAGAAGAAGAAGAAGAAGAAGAAGAAGAGGGCAGCCAGTAGAAGAGGGAAATAAGAGGTAATAAAAAAGGATAAATAATCCTTTGGCCACATGCTATGGGTTAATACACATGCATATTAGACAGAGCATAGTAGTCACTATAGGGATGTGGCGGCTCAGTGGGTTAGGATGCTGAGCTTGTCGATCAGAAGGTCGGCAGGTTGGTGGGTCGAATCCCGAATGCCGTGTAACAGAGTGAGTGCCTGTTACCCGTCCCAGCTTCTGCCAACCTAGCAGTTCGAAAGCACGTAAAAACAGAAGTAGAAAAATAGGAACCACTACGGTGGGAAGGTAACAGCGTTCTGTGTGCCTTTGGCATCTAGTCATACCAGCCACATGACCACAGAGACATCCTCGGACAAGCGCTAGCTCTTCGGCTTTGAAACGGAGATGAGCACCGGCCCCTAGAGTCGGAAACGACTAGCACGCATGTGCGGGGAAACCTTTACCTTTACCTTAGTAGTCACTATATGTTGTCAATACAGGTTGGCTCTGTTAAAATCCCCTAAGACAATAAGTAGGGAGTTTGGATCTTTCCATTCTGTACAAAATATCCGGTCAGCTAGAGTCTGCAGTGTGCTGCTCTATGGGCTATTTCTTGTCTGATTGCTCTGGCTGCAGATCTTCCTCCTGCATCCCAAGATTATCCTCACAGTCCATTACATCCCCATGCCTTTCCATCCTTGCAAGTCTTCTTTTGCTTTTCCATCAATATACTGCTTTTATTATTTTTTATCATTTTTTCAGACACTAATATTTACAACATTTCTTTCAAGTATTTTCCCATACTTCTTACAAGTAAGTGTTTAATAACTAAATCAATTATAGATGCATCAGCAAGATCTTAATGATCCATTCTCTTCTCAGCTGCATTCATTGTAGTAATTCAAGAGTTAATATCACATCTAATATTTTCCCCATCATTTCAATAACAAACATTACTTTTTTCAGGTGTTATGGTTTTTATTTTAAAGAAAGATATTTTTTGACTGCCACTCAAACAAACAAGGATGATTGCAAAAGAAAAACATGTAAGATATCTTGGTATCTGTTATCAGGGTAATGATCTGCAATGTCAGAAAATCCTATGCCAGTAGGACTACACTATCATCTTGATCAGAAATTCCACTATTTTACAACTCCTTTTGCCAAGATTACAGTTTATTTTTCTATGCATTATGCATCCTACTCACATTGTTGTAGTCTGTCATAAACAAGCAAATAAATACTGGATTTCTCTGGAGCTGCCAAAGTTTTGCTAATATTAGATCTTCGGTGTAATTGCTTCAACTCCAAACAGGCAGAACCCAAGAACTATTATTTCTTTTGACACTAAAAAGCATCTGGCATAGCATTTGTAGGATTTCAAAAACTTGTTTTCATTCATCTTGATTTTCTAATGTTTAATATTCTAAAAATTATATTGATCTACCAAAACATATGTAATTGTCAATAGTGTTTCTCAAAAAAAAAGATTATCATAAACATCAATAATGTCCTCTGTTTAAATTGCTTCTCCAATTTCTTCATCAGAAGTTATGAAAAGGAATTCCAGTGGGAGATATAGAGAATAAAATTCAATCATTTGCTGATAATATGTTGTATAGGTGAATCATATCACCTATACAACAGAAGCTGAGGTGTCTCAAAGTTTATCACCTTTGTCACAAGGTTTAAGTTTACATTTGCTGGTAGATTTTCTTCATTACTATTGCCAGCCTCTTTCACTGTCTGCCCATCTGCTTCTGTCAGTTCACCCCCTCTGTGTATATCCAACATGCCACAACAACCAATTTAAATTGTTTTCTTTTTCAAAACTGTCCAAACAATAGTTGTGTATCAATTTTCAAAATTACTTTTGAACTGAAGTGAACTGAAAACACCCAGTTTGACTCTTTGTCTCAAATCAGTTCAAATATTGTAATCATAGGGATGGTTCAATTATGTCTTTTTTATTTGTTAACCTAGAATCTGATTGTTGCAACACAAAAGGTAGCAAAAATGGCATAGAAGTAATATACAATGTATAGTCATCACATATTTATTTTGGGAAAATGAGTGATATTCAAAGAATACACAAATTGAAATATAACAAAAGTAACTACAGATATTTTTTTAAAAAAATGGAGATAGTTAAAATCTAGTAGAGCAACAGAATAATATTCACTATCTCTTTCCATATCATTCTGTTCTTGCAGATTATCCTTACTTTTATAACATCTATACAGCACTTTATATCTTGCTGTTTGTCTTCACTTTTTTTACCTTCCTCTAAAACAGTATTTCATATACTGCACCCAACTGTTATTTTCTTCATTTTCCATTCTTTTTTCTTTTTCTTTTCCTGTTTCTGCTTTTTTTGTGGTCAGCATATCTCAAAGCAACAAAAATCTAATTTTAACATAACTGTTTACAATATTTAATAAAACTAAGAAATTCCAGTTTAGTGATCAGCTACTGTTGTCCACATCTGGTCAACTTGGAGACATGTCATAATGACTTCCAGGCCACAGGAGAAACACAATGAAGGGCAAATCAAAATCATTTTAATAATCTATATGGTAGACTTGCCTTGTGCTAGCTCCAGGTATCAGGTAATGAAGACTCCAGAGAAAACATAAAACAGTAGTATAAGCCATGAAAGAAATCTTTTCTTCTTTCCGACCAAAGCCACTGCTAGAAACAAACAATATATATAATCTATTCTACCCTCATGGATGCCATTGATTACAGTTGAATAAAAATATATCTAATTAAATTATGACTAAATCTAGGTCCAATTAATTATCTTTTTGATCAAAATATCTAATGTACAGTTCTTCTTGTACGTATTATTGGTTATTTGATTTAAGATCAAGTATAGAATGCTGTTGACTTAGTAACTTTTTTCATTATCAACAGTTATAACTTTTGTTGCCAGGGAACAAAAGTTAAAATGTGAGCAGTTACGTATACTAAAGTGACTGCTCTTTTTGCTGATTCTTTGGATACTCCACAGCATTATATAACTATGTAATTCTTAGATGAACTCAATATGGTAGGAATTAGATTTAATGTTAGTAAGGCTACATCTGGAATACTGCATCCAATTTTGGTCACCACATTACAAAAATGATGTTGAGACTTTGGAAAATGTGCAAAGAAGAGCAACTAAGATGATTAAAAGCATGGAGACTAAAACATATGAAGAATGGTTGCAGGATTTGGGAATGGCCAGTCTAGAGAAAAGAAGGACTAGGAGGGACATGATAGCAGTATTCCAGTATTTGAGAGGCTGCCACAAGGAGGAGGGGGTCAATTTATTTTCCAGAGCACCAGAAGTCAAGACAAGGAACAACGGATGGAAACAAATCAAGGAGAGAAGCAACCGGAATTAAGGAGAAACTTCCTAACAGTGAGGACAATTAACCAGTGGAACATGCCTTCAGGCTTTGTGGGTGCTTCATCACTGGAGGTTTTAAGAAGAGACTGGACAGCCATTTGTCTGAAATGATATAGGGACTCCTGCTTGAGCAGGGGGCTGGACTAGAAGACCTCCAAGATCCCTTCCAGCTCTATTCTGATTAAATTTTCATTAGGATGCATTGTAAGGGACAGGGACAAGACTATTGAAAGGATAAAGGAACATGTGGAATAGAATCTTGAGGCATAGCAACAACTATTAGATTATGGCCCAATACAAAGTATTTTTATTTCACTTTTTATTTGCTATAAGGTCAATAGACTAATAAAGACAACAACAAAAAAGAGAAAATAAAGGAAAATAGTTAATATAGATTGCATAAAACTACTGACAATGGATCGAACGGTTAAAGAAGGGAAAAAGGACTGTAGGAGTGTCTGTATGTTTGGTGTGATGAGAAATCAATCAAGGCATTAAACAGAATTGGGATCAAAGCCATTTTTATCAAATCTTTCATCCTCCAATTATCAATCAATCAATATTTATTTGGCTAATGACCAGCAAAAATCTAAAGGAACAAAAACAGAATAAAGTAAAAAAATACAATAATATACTAACAATTAGTGAAATAAATCTCAGAAGGTAACATTCACTCCTCTATTGCTATGTTAATATCATGATTATCAGAAAAATAAATATAAAACATTAATAGTTAGAAAATAAAAACTATGCATCCTCTACACTTTATTGGTTAAGATGTATCGAACCAGAAGTAATATCTAAATCAAAGATAAACTTATTTTTAACCCATTATATCTTGCTTTCATTGCAGTAACAAAAAATTAGTTTCCAGTTGTGAATGCACTCACACCAAATTTTGCAACTTTCATCACAGTGTATACACTTGATTAATAATTTAATTTAATTTAATTTAATTTATTGAGATTTTTATACCGCCCTTCTCCCAAAGGGACTCAGGGCGGTTCACAGGGCATAAATATAAACACCAATACAAACATTAAAAAATAATTAAATTAATGCCCAAGTTAAAACCAGAATACTAAAACAAACCAATAAAAAACCCAAGTACCCCCATCAGGCCAGACCCGCTAGTTCAAATAAATGGGTCTTCAACCCGCGACGGAAGGATCGGAGGTCTGATGCCATCCGGAGCTCGACCGGCAGTTGATTCCATAACGCCGGAGCACCCACAGAGAAGGCCCTCCCCCTGGGGGCCACCAGTCGACATTCCTTGACAGGAGGCACCCTGAGGAGGCCCTCTCTGTGGGCGCGCACAGGGCGGAGGGGAGTCGACGCCGGCAGCAGGTGGTCCTCGAGGTATCGCGGACCCATGCCATGTAGGGACTTAAAGATCATAACCAAAACCTTGAACCTTACCCGGAAGACAACTGGCAACCAATGCAGCTCACGGAGCAAAGGTGTAACATGGGAGTACCGGGAAACTCCCAAGACAACTCTCGCGGCCGCATTCTGTACCAGTTGGAGCCTCCGAGTAGTCTTCAAGGGAAGTCCCATGTAGAGAGCGTTACAGTAGTCTAGGCGAGAGGTCACGAGCGCATGAGTGACCGTACACAAGGCCTCCCGATCCAGATAGGGCCGCAACTGGCGCACCAGGCGAACCTGGGCAAAAGCCCCCCTAGTCACGGCCACTATGTGATCCTCCAAAGTGAGTCGTGAATCTAGGAGGACTCCCAAGTTGCGAGCCCTATCCACAGGGGGTAAAAGCTCACCCCCCATAGAAAGAGGTGGAACATCCCAGGTGTCTCGGGAAGCCGGAATGTACAGCCACTCAGTCTTGTCAGGGTTGAGTTGAAGTCTGTTCCTCCCCATCCAGACCCGAACCGCCTCCAGGCAACGGGACATCACAGCGAGGGCATCACTGGGGTGGTTTGGGGTCGAAATAAAAAGTTGGGTATCATCAGCATATTGATGATACCCAACTCCAAAACCACGAATGATCTCACCCAGCGGCTTCATATAGATGTTGAACAGGAGAGGCGAGAGGACCGACCCCTGAGGAACTCCACAAGCGAGAGTCCTAGGGGTCGACCTCTGCCCCCCTGCCAACACCGACTGCGAGCGTCCCAGGAGATAGGAGGAGAACCACTGAAAAACCGTGCCTCCCACTCCCAATCCCCTGAGACGCTGCAGCAGGATACCATGGTCGATGGTATCAAAAGCCGCCGAGAGGTCTAATAGGACTAGGACAGAGGAATACCCCCTATCCCGAGCCCTCCAGAGATCATTCACCAGAGCGACCAATGCCGTCTCCGTGCTGTGCCCGGGCCTGAAACCCGATTGGTAAGGGTCCAGATAATCCGCTTCATCCAGGACCAGAGGGAGCTGATGCGCCACCACACTCTCAACAACCTTCGCAAGAAAGCGAAGGTTGGAGACTGGACGGAAGTTGTTCAATACAGCTGGGTCCAAGGCAGGCTTCTTGAGGAGAGGTCTCACCACCGCCTCCTTCAAGACGGTGGGGAAATAACCCTCACTCAAAGAAGCAGATATAACCGCCTGGAGCCAGCCTCGTGTCCTCTCCCTAGCTGCGTAAACCAGCCAAGAAGGGCACGGGTCCAATAAGCATGTGGTGGAACTCAGCTTCCCCATAATCCTGTCCACTTCATCAGGGGTCACAGAATCGAACTCCTCCCAGATAACATTGACAAGACCGCCCGTGTCCTGATCGTCAGACTCTGCCCAGCTGGAGTCCAAACCGGTCCGAATCCGAGCGATTTTATCCAACAGATGTTGACCAAACTCCTCGGCACGACCCTGCAAGGGATCCTCCCTCACCTCCTGATTAAGAAGGGAGCGAGTCACCCTAAACAAGGCGGCCGGGCGATTGTCTGCGGACGCGATGAGGGTAGAGAAGTAATTACACCTCGCCTCCCTCATCGCAGCGAGATAAGACCTAATATAGGTTCTTAACCGCAATCGGTCGGGTTCAGATCGGCTGGACCTCCAGCAGCTCTCTAGGCCCCGTTTCCGCCGCTTCATCTCCCGGAGCTCCGCGGAGAACCATGGAGCTCGCTGGGATCTGCGCCGGGTCAGGGGCCGCAAGGGTACAACCCGGTCGAGTGCCTCAGTGGCTGCCCTTTCCCAGGCTTCCACTAAGGCATCCGCCGAGCTGTGAGCAATGGAGGCAGGTGGAGACCCCAGCGCCGCTTGGAATCTCTCAGGATCCATTAGGCGTCTGGGGCGGTACCATCTAGTTGGCTCCGTACCTCCACGGCGAGGGGTGGCAAAATGGAAGACCAGCCGCAGGAGGTGATGATCGGTCCATGACAGGGGCATAGTAAGTGGAAAGCCCCCACCAAGATCATCCAACCACCGTCCAGATAAGAAAATCAGGTCAAGGGTGTGGCCTCCCTCATGAGTTGGCTCAGAAATTACCTGCGTCAGGTCCATGGCCGTCATGGAAGCCATGAACTCCCGAGCAAGCTCAGATGAACCTCCCAGGGATGGTAGGTTGACGTCTCCCAAAACTATAAGTTTGGGGAACTCAACCACCAACCCTGAGAGGACATCGAGCAGCTCGGGCAGGGCTGCCGCTACGCGACTAGGCGAAATGTACACGAGCAGCAAGCCCAACTGCGCCCCAGAGCCAAATCTCATAAAGAGAGACTCACACCCGACTATCTGAGGAACGGTGGTCTCCCGCGGACATAAGGTCTCCCTAACGATCACCGCCACTCCCCCACCCCTACCCTGAGCTCGAGGCTGGTGTAGCACCCGGAAGCCTGGTGGGCAAAGATCAACCAAAGGGACCCCACCCTCTGGCCCCAACCAAGTCTCCGTGATGCAAGCCAGGTCCGCATGCTCACCCTCAACT
The DNA here is from genome assembly GCF_947247035.1 of Vipera ursinii. Classification (NCBI taxonomy): domain Eukaryota; kingdom Metazoa; phylum Chordata; class Lepidosauria; order Squamata; family Viperidae; genus Vipera; species Vipera ursinii. The sequence continues at coordinate 46,941,485 of NC_139514.1, read as the reverse complement.
AAATCCCTAATAAGGGGAGCTTTGTTGACCACGGACCTGGCATTCAGGTACACCAGCCGGAGCTCAGGAGGCTGCACATCCTCGCTCCCGGAACCTCGGGAAAGAAGCAGAGGGTCGGAGCGCCCCACCGCTTGCAAATAGCGGAGACGGCGCTCCCGGTAACGATATGGCCCCCTGTCTATCCGCCTGCTGCCATTCCCCGTCGTGGGAATTGGTAATCCCACGACCCGCTCATGAGCCCCGGAGACAACGACCCCTCGTTCTCCCCCCGCGCGGTCAGACCCAAGTCTGGCCTGAACTATGGTTGATTGGCCGCCCCCCAAAACCAAACAACCCCTATCACCCACCCCCCTCCCCAACCCCGTAAAAAATTTTGATAAAAACAAAATCAGGGGCCTCTTGTTACATTTATGTTGACGGCCCCTACCCCTACCCAGCCATCTCTCAGAGACCCAGAACTCGGGCCCTTCATCGAGGTTAGAATTTAAAGAGGCGGGTCGCACCCAGGCGAGGGGGGCACCCCTGAGGGCGAGCAAGTCCGTGCTAGTATATTGTCGCATGTTAGTCCAGCAAGTCCAGAATAGGTAGTCCTGGAGATGATCAAGTCCATAGGAGGGTCGAAGGCCGGAAAAGAAAATATCTGGATCCACACCCAGCTGCACTGCCACTTAGCTGGGTGCCCCAGTAAACAGGTCACCCCCGCCCTCTCACGGCAAGTTGCAACTCTGTACCTGGGGATGGTCAAAGATATACTCTGGGTAGGCATGCCCCATAGAGCTCCCACCTCTATGGGGCTGCAGATGTAAAAGTCAGCCACTCTCCCACCATGGCTGATACCCAGGACCGACCAAATCCAAAGGGGAGAGGGGGAGGCAGACAAAATTATATATTCAGGCAGAAGAGTAGACGGGCCAAAATGGGCGAAATGGTCTAAAAGCGTCACTGCCGTTAGAGCGGTCCAAAGGTGGTATAAAGACCGCCTGTTGCTCCATTGAAGCGGTCCAAAGACGCCGTTGCCAACACAAGCGGTCCGAGGCAGCACAGGAAGCATCATCGCTGCTAGGATAACTCTCAGTCGCCCTCTCCGCCGCCAAAACGGCCCGAGGACGATAGCGTCACTAAAAGCAGCCTGATGCAGTCTGGGGTGAGATGAAAGCACCACCGCCGGCGGGAGGGGCCGAGAGCCCGAGAAACATCGCAGCCAGTCACTGGCCTCCACAAGCGGCCCAAATAGGCCAGAAAACACTGATGCCGCCGAGGTGGCCCAAAAACAGGTCAAGTGTTGCCATTCGGGCCAAGAGGCCCCAGGAATGCCACCGCTTAGTGCTGGTCGTTGAGAACGGCCCAAGTCCACTGCTGCCGCCGTCGTCGCCGGATGCAGGCCATCTCTGCCGTCGAATGCGGCCCCAGGAGACGCCGCTACCAGTGGCAACGCCAACGCCCACGCCGTCGCCGCCATCGCCGCCATCGCCGCCGCCAAGTCGGACCCACAGGCGTCTCTCTCGGCAACCAGAGGCAGCCCGAAGATGTTAAGGGCGGCCCGAAACGGCCCGGGGAAGCAAAAAACGCCGCCACCGAGCGCCGCACCGAGCGCAGCCCGAGAAACTGCCGCCGCCAGCGCCCACGCCGCCGCCGCCATCACCGCCACCCCAAACGCACCCGCAAGTGTCCTCCTCGTCCTCCTCGCCGAGAAGGTGCATGACATCAGATGAGGGCTAATCCAGATATCTGCTGATGGTGGGACAAAACAGTATGTGACACAGGAGGCTACATAGCAAGATACATGCCATGGCTTCAAGTCATTTTCTCACAAATGAACGTAAGCATTTTCTATTTACAATAAATTTAGAAATTCTAGTTTAGTCCAGTATAATGTAACCTGTCTCCTTACATTCTATATATATCCTGATAAGATAAGAGATTCACATTATCACTGTAAAATAAATGTAACTATATTGTAAAAGATTTATCTGCTGGTTAAATATAACAAACGAGGCTATTGTGTGAAAGTGGCATACGTCAACAGCTTCTATGGATTATTATTGCAGTGTAGTTTCCAGAGGGTTTATTTAAAAACAAAAAAAAAACACCTAAAGCCTTTATAAAGATGGCCCAACAAAATTAAAATGATTACGTTTAGCAGATGTTTCAATTATACAGCTAAAAACAAGCATAAGCAAGATTTCTATTTCCCAAATAGTTCATAAATAGATATTATAATACTTTAAAATAAATGTTTTGAGGCTAAGTCCCTTAAATCCTCTACCACTACAGAAGGCATCTTAACAGGTCAATTCCAATATATTTCAATGTTAACATCAAGCAACATTTCTTTTTTTAATCTATCAGGAACATTGACATATGGAAAAGAATGTTGTTTTTAGTATTTCTAAAGAAAATTTGTGAGTATAATTAAATAATACCTTTTTTTTAGAGGAGTAATGCACATGGTATTAAATGAAAGCCCCCAATAACCAGAGTTTTCTGAGCAGGATATGCATGCAATTATTTAAAATATTCAAAGAATTAAATATTAGCTACTTAAGGTAGTTGGTTGCTTCTTTCAAATATATTTGAAGAGAGCATTTTATTATAAACTGTAATTTTGTATTGGTCTGAGTTAATTGCTTAACAGTGGAGAAGAAATGGTCCCAAAAGACTAGTTTTCTGAAGTTGTTGTTTTTACTGACTTTTGTACAATAAAGCCTATAGTGCATTTTTTAAATCTGCTGCATATAGTGTGTGTGTATATATATATATATATATATATATATATATATATATATATATGTGTGTGTGTGTGTGTGTGTGTGTGTGTGTGTGTGTGTGTGTGTAAATTACTAACAAAGAATTAAAATTATATATGTGTGTGTGTGTGTGTGTGTATGGATCTTTGGTCATTCGGGTTTATATATATATATGAAACGGTTTATAATATTTGGTCTAGTGATTAAGGCACCAGATTAGAAAGCTGGAGACAGTGAATTCTGCCTTAGCTATGAAAGCTGGCTGGGTGACCTTGGACCAGTTACTTCCTCTCAACCCAACTCATCTCCCAGTATGATGTTGTGGAGAAAATAGGAAGAGGAAAGTGTGTTGGACATGTTCAGCTCCTTTAGTTTTTCTGCAAAAATAATGAAGGTTAGATAGAAATAATAATAATAATAATAATAATAATAATAATAATAATAATAATAATAATAATAATGTTAGCCCACTTCCTTCAATTCTTTAAAATCTATCATTTCTATGGTTAAGAAAAACCATAAACCCTACTTTGATCATTCAAAGTTTCAATGATTCTAATGGGAAAAAAATGTGTTTAGTTGTATTTTAGTGTGATTGTGATCTGGTATTTTATTTTGAAATTTTGAAATTTTTACCATATGGTTCCTATTCCTAATTCATGGTGAGGAATACACCCAGAGCATCATATCAGTAATGATCCCTTGCATTTTTGAACAGGATTCATTTTTAGGCTTGCTAAATCCACACTTGAATGTTGAACACAATCAGTGCTAGAATTAAAACAGTACCCTTGTGTATGTGAGTGAACAGCTAAAATCTATTATCAACAGCAACATTGTTAAGAGGCAGGGAGTGAGTAGTCCAGTATCAAAGAAAAGTATTAGAGATAAGAAGAAGTCTATCATGATAAATTAGATTTCTAAATGATGATTCTTTAGTCTGCCATAAAAAGATCTTCATGTAAACATCTTTGTGAAATGCAAAAGTCACAGAAGGGTCCACCATCATTTTCTTCTAGTTGTCCTATATATTAACTATCTATATCTTTATAAGCCCATTCCCCAACTCCTGTAGTAGCAGTTCCATAACTGTTATTATTGAGAGCTTTTATAATATCATGTCATATAAATGACATTAATTTTCATAAGTACTGCAAGCAACATAAATTAAGATTACAGGTGGCAAACAAAAGACAGGATGAGGATTAACATGATAATGAATTGGGGTAACCTTAGATTTTTAGACATGTTTGTTGACTCGTTTCATTTTCCATTTGTATCAGACTTTTTTGGTTTATGAAAATCACCTTTTTGTTGATTATGTAGGATGTCTAACTTTTTTTAAAAATCCATTTGCTGTTATAGTTTATAGCCTTTCTCATTTACTTACAGAATTTAAAATTATAACCAGTGCCAAACTAGAAATGGCAGAAAAGTTTTTATTAATTAAAAATGATTGGAATGTCTGATGTTTTTTTAGAAAATGGTGTGCAAGCATCTTACTGTGAATTCTGCTTTTGCCGTGAAAGCTTTTTGTGTATGCCAAAACGTATATCCATGAATGTGATCTGATTAATGACTTTTTTATTTGTGAACACAGATAATTTGTGCAGCAAAAGCTAAAAAGTGCTATTTCTGACTCCATAATTTTGCAGCAATTATGCAAAAACTAAAACCAATAGGAAAAGGAATAATCTCCTCAAGAAAAGTCATATTTGTATGTGGTAGAATAAGCTCAGACCATAAACATGTTTATTTGGGGTGTATACACAAACACACAGAGATACAGACACAAGGTTGAATAAAGTGGTCAATTTAGTGATTCAATTTAGACTAATAAAAATGTTTTTTTTTCTGGATCAGTATGCTAATTATTAAAAATATATGAAATGCAAGCTTCACCTCACTGAAGAGATTAATACCATGAAAATAATTCAGGTCACCTGTTTTTAAGACATTTCATGCCCTTCTGAAACCTCAGTCAGGAGTTCTAATAGATTAAATAAACATGTACACCCACTCCCTTGGCATTTATGGAAGGTGACTGTGAGAAAATCTTTTGCATATGTCTTGCACCTGCACTGAAGTTACTAAAATTCCCATATAAGCATTAAAACTGATATGAAGCAAAGCAATATGGCCACTTTGTTTTGAAGAATGGAATGAGAGGTTGATAAAAATGATAAAAATGTAAAAGTGTACCGTATTTTCCGGTGTATAAGATGACCCCCGACTTTTAAGAAGATTTTCAAGGTTTTTCGTCTTATATGCCGGAAAATACTTACATGCCCTGCCCTCCCTGTCCGTCGCAGAGGAGGCGAAGGCCCGACTGGCCCCGCCGGCCCTCCCACTGCTCCCGTGCTTCTGCCGGCCCCGAGGCACAGCGTTTCCCGGGCAGCAGGCAGCACCGGAGGGCAGCCGCCACCCCGCCATGGCCGGCGCCCCTCCTGCTTCCCCCCAGGCCTTGAACTTCTCCCATTGGGCGCAGGGCAGGGCAGCTCCGCCCGCAGCCTCTTTTTTAGAACTCATGTGCTGCTTCCCTCTCACTGTCGGCCGAGGCGCGCTCGGCCCGGGCTACCGGTCCCTCTTCCCGGCCGGCTTTCCGCCCTGCCCCTCATGGAGCTGGACTGGGCGTGCAGCCTCTCAGTGTGGCTGCTTTTCCTGGGCAGCCTGGCAGTGCGGCTCCTGCGCTCAGACCTGTTGCTGAGCCGGCGGCTGCTGCTGTGCGTGGGGCTGCTGGCCGTCCTGCAGGCGCTGGGCCAGGCCGTCCTGCCGCTGCCCCTCAGTGCCGCGCTCACAGCGGCTGCCTGCTGGCTCATCTCGGCCAGCACTGCCTGGCAGAAGCGCATCCCCGTGGGGGGGAGAGCGGTGCCAGTGACAGGTGAGTCCGGCGGGCACGAGGCCCTCCCCTCGGGCCAAGAGCTGACGGGTAGTGCCGCCTTCACATGGGGAGAGCCGCCCGACGCTCCCGCCCAGCCGTGTCCCGGAGCCATGCCGGAGATAGCTCGGTTGCGCGGGGCGGCCCGGCTTTGCAAGAACAGGGACACTCGACTGATTTGTTTTTTCCCTGGCATATAAGACGACCCGGCGTATAAGATGACCACCCAACTTTTGAGAAGATTTTCATGGGTTAAAAAGTCGTCTTATACACCGGAAAATACGGTATTTGGCACTCAAAGACTGGTGAGGAGACAGTGTTGTGAACTACTTTTCCCTTTGCAAATACAAGACATTTGTTTGTTTGTTTAGAAAATTTATATAGCTGACCAAATCAGCTAAAAACATTGTTTCTTTTTTTTTTAAAAAAATGGAACTCAAGCTTTTCCAAACTTATAGACCAACTAGTTTTACAAAAGGTCTGTTAAGCACTATTCAAAACTTATATTGTATTCCCAGGACAACTGTTGGGAATTGGGAAGTGGCTTTAGAGTTGGGCATGTGGCATAACATGATTGTTATGTATTACTCAGAAAAAATATAAACAAAATTCCCTTTCAATTATTCTACAAGTAATATAAAGCTATAGTTTTTAGATATAGTGTCAATGCTGCAAACATTAGATGTTTTTGCTCTGACAATATAAGAGGCAGCCTTTTGCTTTAACTGTTTTGCTTTGAATCACTGAAGGGGGGGATGTTAATGTAGATGTTTTGATAAGATAATGGATGGTGTTTCAGAAGGGAAGTGAAACTTTGTATGTTAAACTAATTGGAGAATGTGGTTCATGATGTGTAATTAAGGGAGGGAATTGTGTATGATATGATGTGTTCAGGGTAGGAGAATTCAGATTTTGGCATCCATCCATGAGTGCCGATGCTTTGTTCTCATTATTATAGACTTTTTAGAATAAACAAGTTTTTTTTATCTGTCTTGTTAGTCGGAACCATGACATATAGCTTACAATAATCTAAAGTTATATTTTTACACACAGAATGTGACTGTGGTATATGATAATAACATCTTTATAAGGTACATTATATTAAAAAGACAAATTGAATGAAAAAAAATTGAATAATCAAGAAAGAATAGATGGCTGTAGTTCTTTGGGAAGACCAGTAGAAGAATCAGGGCACACTTGACCACCAGAAGATTGGTTGGCTGTGGAAGAGTAGTATGAGTGCATTCTTTTAAATACTAGAAAGATATCACTCAGAAGTTTCCCTAAATTTGTTTTCCCTAATTTTAGTGAAGAGACTAATGGATTTAAATTATAGGCAGGTACATACTGATTGAATGTTAGGACACATTTCCTAACAGTAAAAGCAGTTTGATATAGCATGTAAGAGCTAGACAGCTGGGTACGTTTTAATTTGGATGTCATTAATATCTATATAAATCCTAATACAGAGTTTGCTCAATCATTTAAATGATTCACACAACTCTGTTTGGCCCATATTATATTGTCAAAACCTCTATAGAGTTTATGCCTCATTGACTGTAATCTATATCTTCAGATGCCTCTGCATCATATTTAGCACTAAACCCACAATGAAAAGAGTCTGAATCCCAGAATATTTCCTTCTGAACTTTAACGGTCTTGTTTTAACAATAACATTTATTTGAAAAGCTGTTCACAACTTTCCAGATTTTTTTTATCACTGTGTTTTATTGATCTTCTTAGACCATGTATTTTTTTCCCAATTTTGTTTTCTAATTGTTGTTGCTTTGCTATTTGCTATGAACTGAAACAAAAACAATGTTTCTTCTCTAATTCACCAACTCTTGACTTATCAACCAAAAGAGATAGTTGGCAGTTTTCCTTAGTTGTACACTGATGGAGAAGATTAATGGTGGGAAAGAAATTGTCTTCCATTACTAAACTTCCCATGGAAGAACTTCTGATAAATTGTCAGTGAATGTTGGATTATTATAAACTCTCTGACTGTGCAGGAAGTAAACATTGAAATACAAGGTTCTATTCCATCCATTTCCATGTCTCCCCTGGCTTTAAATGTTTTCTATATCAAAGCTCTCAGTTACTTGTTTCCTATCAGAAAGAAGCTGGAAATGAAGCTGGTTTTAGAAATGTCTTTTCAGATTTCATAGTAGTGACCAAGGTGTTTTGTCTACATTGGATTAGCATAGTGATAGGTGGATGCTCACTTCTTTTCCCATCTCTTCCATACCAGGAAAACAAATGTCAACTACTTTCCTTTCATGACTGCTGACTGTTGAGGACAGCTGGAAAAAAACTATATATAGAGATAGATATACACATTCATACACACACTCTCATTCATTGTCATTTTGTCTTATGAAAAAATTGGCAGAAATTTCTCCAAAAACAACAGGGGGAAAAAAACTGAACATGTCTCCCCTAATTGTGGAATGAAATTTGCTATATAAACTCTCTCAGCAGACTGATCATTAGTTTTCTGTGGGGGAAAAAGAGCAGAATTCTACAAAAGGAAAAACATGATTATCTTACGTTAGATCACAACAATATTCCAAAACTGAATCACATATTACATCCCCACAGTAAGTCTTTCCATCTCTCTCTCTCTCTCTCTCTCTCTCTCTCTCTCTCTCTCCCTCCCTCCCTCCCCCCTCTCTCTGTGTCTGTGTGTGTGTGTGTGTGTGTGTTTGTGTGTGTGTGTGTTGTAGGGAGATATCATATAATCTATTTCAGGCATGTCAAACTGCCGGCCCATGGGCTGGATGTGTTATGCCGAAACTGCGCCATCCCATTGCCAGCAATGGGGAAAAAGTTGTGATATGTCATGTCACATCATGTGACATCATGAGTTTGACATGCCTGATCTGTTTGGTTGTTTCTGTTTTTATATTGTATTTCAACACAACAAGTAGAAAGTGGTTGAACTCAGCCCAGAAATCAGGGTTATTAAATATTCAAAGTGATGCTTGTTTTTTACATTCTTTGCTTTTCCATTTTTCCTTTCTTTCTTATATGTTATATTTTTATATGAGAATTATATGCTGACTATGGACATCAAAACTTTACACTATTTTGAATCAATTTTCCCATCTCAAAGCATACCTTGAAGTTCCTTCATGAAGCAACATGTTGACCTTTTTTCAAAGATGGAAGCAAAATAATTAGATTGTTTCACTTTGTTCTAGTTAATAGGCTTTCATTGCTTTCTGTAATAGTTTGCCCATGCACTGGTATGTGTTTCAGGAAGAAGCATTGCTCATTTTGTTCTAGCATTACTCACCAAAACTTCAGGTAAGCAGAGCACATGCCATTCTGTTTTTATGTCAAAGCTTCCCGAGGCTAGGTAAACACTTATAACATACGCCTTCTCTGACATGTATTTCCTAAATTGGTAGTTTTCTACAGAGATATGACAAGTAGGTGATAGGGACAACCTATGATTTACTAAAGCAATTTGTGATGAACCTTACTTCAGCAAAGAAAATGTGCTGCTCACAACACAAAATCTCTTTATTAACCCTTAGACCAGTTGTCAGGGGATGGCAATTGTCCTCTATCTCCAATCTTTCTCCTAAGTAGGCCAAATTGCTCCTACTCATCTCAGATGTTTATATTGATTATAGGCCTAGATATATATCACTTTTTCAGAGACTGTAGGAATTAAGGGATACTAAAATCTGGCTTAGCTAAAACTTCCAAAATTAACAATATGGGTTTTAGAAACATTTTTGCATGATATTTACTATTTTTTTCAGAGACTTTTCTTCTCTTTTTCCTTCAACTTGTTGAAATCTCATTCTTATTGTTAATAACTTTAGTGAAACTAATCTATGAATAGAGATTTTTGAAGTGGGAGAATTTGACTTGATACAATAGTATAAATTATTGATGTCTGCAGTCAAAACTATGAAATAATGTTTCTCAATGGATTCTGTGTGGGGGTTTTTAAAATGGGAAAATGTAAATCAGAGCCAGGAATTGGCAAATTTTTGATTTACCAATACTTTTCTGCACATTGTACTTCTTATGAGTTTTTCTAAAGGATCTATTTATGCTGAGCATAAAAATAATTCAAGTGACAAGTGTGCCTTTCACATAATTGCCTTATGATAATTAAAACATATAAGCATATTAAAAGTAGTTTGATAAATATTTAATATGTTACATAATCCTAACAAAATTTTGTTATAATGATAACATTTAAGTCCTTATTCTGTAAAATCCTCCTATTATAAGCTTAATTAATTATGTTTTATATCCGCAGCTAATTCTGACCTCTATTTGTCAATAATTCTTTTCCGTATTAATTTTTAACCTAACATTGTATCTTAAAAAAAGTATTGATTTAACTGATTTAACTATGACTGATAAAGCCTTATGAAATACCCTATGAGTATTGTGATAACTTGAGTGATAGTTTCAGGGTGAATGTAGCAAGCTTTATATCCAAAAATAAATTAGCTTACTTAGAAATAATGTTTTACTTCTTTGTATTATTTTGCTAGCGGCATGATGCGTCAGTGGTTAAGATGCTGGGCTTGTCAACTGGAAAATTGATAATCCAGGTTCCAAACCCAAACCCAAGCACCATGCAATGGGGTGAGTTCCCATTGCTCACCTTAGCGCCTGCCCACTGAACAATTCAAAACCATGCAAATGCTAGTAGTTAAATAGGTACTACTTTTGTGGCAAGGTAACAGCATTCCATGCACTTCTGCATATAGTCATATTGGCCACATGATCACAGAAACATCTTTAGATAAAGCTGGCACCCTTGTCTAAGAAAAGGAGATAAACACTGCCCCCTAGAATTGTACATGACTGGTCTGGGGAAACCTTTACCTTATTATTTTGTCACTATCATATCGTGTTTTCCCGAAAACAAGAACAGGTCATTTTTTTTTTGCCTCCAAAAGAGGCACCAGGACTTATTTTCAGGGGATGTTTTTTATACTCACCGACAGCCCCACCCAGCAGGTCCACTTTTTCTGTGGCTGAAGGAGAAGCTTCATTCTGCAGCTGCGTTTCACAGTCAGGCCTTTTCAGAAGGCCACTGCAGCCGAGAACCAAGATATGAATTCAATCTATAGCTCGCTTCTCAGCTGCATAGGTCTTGCAGAACTGAGCTATGGATTGAATCCATAGCTCAGTTCTCAGCTACAGTGGCCTTTTGGAAAGGCCTGTGACTGAGAAATGCAGGCCTGGCTGCAGAAGACACTGCAGAAGAAGTGGGCCAGTGAGGAGATGCCTGGTTGCAAGGTAAGTGGGTGCAGGTTGTGTGGGGCAGTTCCACCCCCCACCCCCACCCTAGTTTGCTTTTAAGGTGTGTGCCTCACCCCAAAACTAGGGCTTATTTTTGGGCTAGGGCTTACATTAGGCCCACCCCCACCCACCCCAAAATCAAGGTAGGGGTTATTTTTGGGGTAGCATGGTAGTAAATTTTTGGGGAACCATGGTAGTAAATAACTTGATAGTAAATAAAATATTGAAAACACATAACAATTTTATGCTGTTTAACTTAGTCTTTTAGTAAGACTTTAAATGATACATTTCAAAAGTATTTTTTTCACTTTTATAGTATGTCAGTGAAGAGATAAGGTGTGTTTTTAAAATCTAACTTAAAAGCTAGATTCCTCAGAAAATCAAATGTGGGTGATTCAGAATACAGTGAAACCTGGTGGTTTTGTAAAAGGTTTGGGCTTGTAATAAGTTTTCTAGAATTGGTGATATTAACCTAAGCTTATAGTTATCATGAATAGAATTAAGAGAGTTCATGTCATTTTGTTTTTAGTTTTCAAAAAAATAAAGTAGTTTTCAAATGTCTTAAAAATACTAATAAAGTATGATATGCTATTTTATGTAAAACTGCATAGAAAATCTTACAAATGAAAGATGCTTAAAGTTGCTCACAGAAGCAGTCTTTTTCAATAATATGTGATTGACTTAAAGGGAAAAATACTGATATTCTTAGCTTTCAGACTGCTATGAGTTTCACTGTAAAGTAAAAGTATATTAATATAATGCAATTCCAGTTTTCATAATCAAGATGGGAGCAAAACAGAAATTAAACAAGTAATGAAACAGGCTTTACCTATCAAGATTTGGAAGATGTACAAATATGCATTCATATCCTGAAGTTCTTACCATGCAATGTTGGAATACTCTTTTTGGAACATTAATTCAAACCTTTTTAGGTAGTTTTTACTTGATAGTATTCTAAACAGATAATATTCTAGTTTGAAAATTACACTATTACTATAGTACTGAATTAGATAAAACAGGTGCTGTGATTCAACATAGTTTTCTGACTCTTTGAAGAACAGTGCATTTTTTAAAGGGATTTTTGTGGAAAGAATATTACATATGTGTGGTGACTGACTAGATAACCAATTTATCTTTTTCTAATCTTTAAAGCATCTGCATGTTCATAATAACATAACATTCTCCTGTAAAACTACATTAGCAAAATCAGAAGTCCCATTTTTAAAATTCTATAAACATTGAAACTCATATATTGTATGAGTTTCTTTTTGTTTTAAACAAGTCCAAGAAATACATGCAAATGTATGAAGTGTGTAATTCAGCCAGGCTTTGTTTAAAACCTCAATATTTTCATTTTTAAAAAATGGTTCCATAAAACCGAGTGAATCCAGATATATACTGTCCAGAATTGACAGTTTTGCTTCTATTGTCTAAATCATGGCATTAAAAACCAAATACTACATGTTTAGAATATGCACAAACAATAAGGACTGCAGTAAGATCATTCTGTGGGATCAGCAGTAGGAATTCTAGAGAATATTTGTACTTCAACATCTGTAAATCAAGATTTACAGCTTGACTATCGGGTATGTTGCAGTAGGCAGGGTATGGATGTATAAAGATAGAAGTACTATTCCATATAATGTTTCCCTGAAGGAGAGTGGGGATATTGTAATAGGATTTTGTCATTGCAGACGTAGCTGCTCTATACACAAAAAAAAAAGTTATTGTCTTAAAATGATTGCAAAGTAGGGCACATATGCATGCATGCACACATAACAGACTTAAATTTTAGGGAAATTTTAGTTCCATAGTTCAGAATTGCCAGTCGGTGCATATTATAATGAATAAAATTAGTCTTCAGAATTTATTTAAAATTTTGGAGGTTATCTTCCAAACAGCTAGAAAATGTAATAAATAGAGCTACGTACTACTTTGAAAAGACAAAGAAAGTGGGTGGAGACAGCAGTGGGAAATACTTGGGAAATACTTCTAAGATCTAATTTCTTCATATTAGAAGTGCCTATTTTTGTTTCAAATATACCTATTTACCTAAATATCATAAATACTTTTAACATTACCACAGCATCTAATTTCTAACAAGTTGACCTATCCAAAAGAAACTATACTGGAGGAACCTGTCACTAATTTGAGAGATGTTTTTAGCAGAAGATGAAAAATAATTCAGAAACATTAATAAATAAATAGCATTCATTGTAATTAAGATTTAATGAAGTTAAATAGAGCTTATTTGTAGATATGTTTATACTGTTTAAATGCAAATTGAGAAGATTCCTTTCTTTTATTTATTGAATTGGCTTAGATAGTTAAACTTTTTTCAATATATGTATAATAAACATGGAACAGTCTTATCATTTCACTATGCAAATTACAAATTGAATATATTTCATCTGACAATTGAGTTGTTATCTCTTTTGGTGATTTTTTTTTAGTCTAGAGGATTGCTGTATAATTACAGTGCAAAATAATTATCAAATAAATATTTTATGAGGTCAGCACAGTTTCCTTTGAAATGTAAACTACTAGTGTGGATAGGTATTATAAATTCTATTGTTTTCATCTTATAGATATCTTATTCAAATTGAAGAGAGTTTTAATAAATTCTTGATTGCTAAATTATACACTTAAGCTTAATTTACATAAATTTAGCTTTTGTAGGCTCATTTAGTTTCAGAGTAAAATTAACCATAATTAACATTTAGTATTTTGTTGTGATTGCTTAAATATCATTTTGAAGTTTAAATACAATTTTGAACCAACTGTTAATTCATTGAAATAGAACTAGGTTTCATTCCATTTGAATGTTATTTTTAACTGTGACTTTTATCAGTATGCCATGTTGTCTTCACTCTTTTGACTAACAGTAATAAAAAATAAAACCTTGAAAGCACTATCTAGAGAGAAAGGGAAAAAAATCTATAAAAACGTATGTCAAGCTGTAACACAGCAATAACCTGGATATTCTTTTTATTATAAACAAGTGCAGTAGAAACTACCTAATTTAAAAATGTAATTCTACAATCAAACAAGGCTAAATGAAGGCTACTAACACAAAATTGATTAGAGAATTGACTTCATTCTCATAAACCTTTGAGAAAACTTTGTGGACTTTTCTATCTTTAATTAAAGGGAAATTGAGGGTATTGCTCTTCTGAAGTACCCACCCTTAAAGGAGTTTTTAATATATTTGATGAGGTAAAGATAATAATTTTCATGAAACTGAAAAACAGATTTTGGTGTAAGAGACATTTTATGGCATCCAAATATCACAAGGTCATGGACTTCATCTGTATTTTTACATTTCATGGCAGAAAAATGCTGACTTTTAATACTTTATTTTTACAATGTTTTTGCACTTATTTTTGTACTTTTGTACTTTTGTAATACAACTTGCCACCTTACAACTATTACTTTTGTAATACAAATTACCAATTGATAGTAACTTTCTTTCCCCACCCACTTTCTTTCTGGGAGAAAGCTGTCATTTATTAGATTGTTACACTTAGTTGTGACTCTTGCCCTTCCTCCCAAGGTCATTCCCACATTACATTTAGCTACACAAATTTCCTAATCTTAAAAAAACAAATCCAATGGGAAAAATGTCTTCATGATGTTGTCCTTGAAAAATCATGGAATTTTTTTTTATCCCATTTATATCCCGCCCTTCTCCGAAGACTCAGGGCGGCTTACAATCTAAGAAGCACAAATCAATGTGCTTAGCAATAGCCTTCATTCTATGTATATGCCTGCTTATTAGGGCTTTCGGGCCCCCACAAGCGGCATTTTTACGAAGTCAGCTTATTGGCCCCAACAATCTGGGTCCTCATTTTACCTACCTTGGAAGGATGGAAGGCTGAGTCAACCTCGAGCCTGGTGGGACTCGAACCTGCACTAATTGCAGGCAGCTGGTGTTACTTAAGGAGGCATTAGCCCACTGCTCCACCAAGGCTCTTTAAGATCAATAAGGAAAGGTTGTTTAATGAAAGGCAGATTCATCAATCATCTTGCAATAAAGGTAAAATTAAGAATGCAGGTTGTGCCTATAAGAATTTCAGCTAAGTTTCTTCTAGTTTGAGTAGGGGGGAAAAATGAAGCATTCAATTGTTTGAAAATAATCAAAAATATGTCAGAACAATTTTTTACTCAACACTTCTATTTGTTCATCTTTCAAAAACTTTTAATAATCTATGTGAAATTATTAGCTTATATAAATATTTATCCGAGATTTATTATGTTTATGACTTCTATCTCTCTCACACACTCACTTTTCTCTTTCTCTTTTTTCTCTCTCTCCCTCCCTCTCTCGCTCCTTTGTTGCTGTTCTCCTACTTCATTCTGGGAAGGCAATTGAGATTCTGAACTGACATAAAAACAAGTTAAACTATTGATACTTTTAAAAATACATTTTTTAAAAGTACTTTGCTTCATCAGGCAATTTTATGCAATTTGGTTGGTTTATTTGTTAAGCTTTGCTGATATAAAACATGCAAAAAATGGCATCTTTATTAAAATATATTTTATTAATTTTTTAACAATAACAAACTTTAGTGCTTAGTGAACAATGTGTTGTCTAGGTTCATATATTTAAAACAATCTATAATAATTATTTTCTAAAGTTGATCAATATCTTAGTTGATAATATATTTCCTAGATCCTCTCTTCTTCCAGCAATATTCTCCTTTTGTCTACATTAAAGAAATATAATTCTTAATACCTTCAATACATATAGAGTTGGGTTGAAACATTTTTCTAGTATTTTTACACATAACAATAACATAAACATATAACATCTTTTCTAAGCAGCTTATGTTTCAATTGTATTTATAGAAGTCATCTTATTAAGTCATTATATGTCCTGTTTTCAAGATTCTTATTTAAGCTTTATTTCCCCTCAGTATTGAAACCAGTCTTATCAGTCATAATTTTCTCAAAATTCATTACCTTGGAATATCCAAACTTTTCATTCAAATACACCATCTCAATATTTTCACATTTCATATAAAATTATTATACTACTTATATATCTTATCCCTCTTACTATAGGGCCCCTTTATGTCCAAGCTTTATCTATTCTTTTGATCATGTTCAAACAAGTATTTAATCACACAATACACCATCTAACTATCTTACTATAGGTCTTCTTTATATCCAAACTTTATATTTTAAAATGTATCCAAACAGGTGTTTAGTCATGTAGTATTCCATCTGGTATGTTGAATCACATCTCTTAAATCTAATTCTTATCTTCTTCTTTTGCCAGGTTGCTTTCCAAATCAGTAGGTTTAGCTTGCCAGGTTGTATTTTTGTAGATATTGTTGGGGATAAAAAACACAAATTGAGTAGAAAATTTCATTTTTTGTCTCCCACGTTTTAATGATTCTCCTGACAGCTCTTTAATCCATTTTATTAAATCTTCTTTTTTGTCTTCAAGTTTGTTTTGAAGTCCTGGGAGACAAAATATCTTTTTTTTAATTTCCTTTGTTGTAGCAAACTTTTGTGGATTTTTTTTTGTTTGTATTAAGTTGTAGTTCTCTTCATTTGTAGCTTTCATATTTAAATCATTTTCCTCTGATTTGTGTTCTATTGTCTGATTTCTTTGTTCATTCTTTATCATCATTTTTTGAGCATTGTTTAATTGTGAGTTTATGTTAGAGATATGTTCATTTATGTTATCAAAGTTGTTTTTAATCTCATCATGATTTAAGAGACTTGTCATTTGAATCTGTCACAGTGTTGCATATATTTTCTCCTGGAATGTATTTGCTTTGTCTTGAGTCATTATTCCTGAAGATCTTTGATGTTCCACGCTGAAGTCTTCAGAAGGAGGTGGTACATGTGGTTTTCTGTCACTTTTAGCTAAATATACAACATCCATTTGGTCTCCCTCCTCTAGGTAGTCTTCCACTGGTGCCATAGTCTCTTTAATTAGTTTTATCAAACCAGCCCATCTTAAAATACAAACAACCAAATTTTGTGTAGTTCTTATCTTTATATATGGTTTTGTAATCCAATATGTTCCAATTATCAAAGCATCACTGAAAACAGTGTTTTGTAACAGTTCTTTTTTTCAGGGATCTTATGATTATCAGCCAGACAAGTTTTCAGTACAAAGTGTTTAACCACCTGAAAGCTTTTCAGTGACTTCCCCTTTAGAAGATTGGCCAAAGGCCAAGGTTTTTCTTTCTCTGCAAAATGTTCTTAAATTTAAAAATGCAGCTCAGTGTGTTTATAATCCCAGAAGGTCAACAGTTTCTAAACATATATAGTTTCACTCTGCATTAGCTGGCCCAATACTTTGTTCCCAGCTGTTTTTTGCTGCTTCCATCTATGGGAGAGTAGGGGTGTAGTTCCCTACCTTCTCACTTTAGGAGGAATTTTGCTTCTTGGGGATCTTTTCCAGGAAATCAGATACAAAATAGGAGAGAGAAGATCTAATTCCTCATTCACTTTCAAGCATGCTGTTCACCGTTGTTCTGGTTGGTGCCTTTGGACTTCGGCTGCAAGTGGGCTGGTCACCAGGGTGTGGTCAGCCTTTCTCCTGTTGGGTTAGAGAGCTTTCCCCAGATTGAGCAGGATGACCACTGTCATTCCACGATCCATTCAAAGTCCCCTGGCAGGGCGAAACTAGCCATGGGGTGTGATGCTCAGCTGTGCACTATGGTGCAAAACCGGAAGTCAAAAAATTGCATCTTTTTTTCATACTATAGAGTATGAAGGCTTATGGGTGCTTCACCCAGTACCAGAAACATATTGGGGACTAGTTGTCTTTGTGTTTTCAGATTTAAAAGAAAGAGGTCCTGATCCTGATTGTTAGATTAATTCAACAATTGTTAGATTAATTCAACAATTAAAAAAAAAGATTCATGCATTTAGTCTACATTTTCCATCCTGAAGCATTCTTGATCTGAAGAGTTAATAACATTAATGTTTGGTCTTATTTTTGGACTCTTTTTTGCTTCTTCTTTGTTTATTGTGTTTTTTATTCTTTTGATTTCAAAAACATGTTATTTTTCTTGGATCCTAGTAAAGATTGCAGTGCAGTGAAAATTCACTTTCAAACCATATTATAGCTTTCAGTGCTAATTATTCTGTATTGTTTTAAATTAATTTCTGTATTCTGTATTCTTTTAACTTGTATGGTATGTGTCTAAATTATTAATGTATTCTATTCTAAATGGTTAGGAATTTTCCCGGGACACCCTGATTAGAATGACAATATGTACACAACAAGAATAAATATAATAATAATTTAATGAACAATTTATAGTGTATTGATATTTCTTCTCAGAAGTTACACCGAGTTCAACAGGCTTACTCTTCAAAAGTAAGTGGGAAGATTTTCAGCTAAAATAACTATTTAAACATTAATGCTATATAGTTTGACATTTGTGATTAAGAGACCCTTTCCAATCTGATGCAATAGCATACATTACATATATATTACATGGACATATTCTTGAAGAAGAACAGGACAAAATGTGGGCTTCAACTGAGACAATGGTCAGTTGAATCAAATCTGAATTTGAGGCACAGATGTAATTTCAGAAAGCATCTCATGCTTGACTCACCCTGGTCCTCATCAAGAGAGACTTGTAAAATTGAAGATTTTGAGATAGACCAGATGAGGCAACCACACTTATGAGTGCTAGTGCTATTTTTATTAAAAAAGTTACAATATCTTGCAAGTCAAAACATACTTCTTTCCTCCCTTCCTCCTTGTTGTACAAATACTGCTTGAAGTTAAAATAAAGTTACAATGAAGCAGGCTTAGGAAAGGTTAAGGTAAAATTGCAGGATGCAGGAAAGGGTCCTTGAAGATGGTAAGATAAATATAGATAGAGATTAAGAGAGAGAGGGAAGACGCTTCTTAAAAAATAGTATAGAGTCAGCTAGGAAGGCAGTCCCTCTCAAAGAGTACCAAGGATGGTCTCTATCAAAGCAACATGAAACTTAAGTGACTTAGAAAAGGTAAAAAAAAAATGTATGTATATATTTAGAAATCTCAACAGATATGTATGGAATTCACTGGTGACAAAATAAATCATTACCCATCCCTGCCTAAAATTCTTGAGTGGTAATAAAAGCTTTGAATGAATGGTTTTCCAGTTGTCTCAGTTAAGCCAATGGGGCAATTACAGTTGTAGCACTATACTATAACTGATCTGGAGTTTCAGATTTTTTTAATATAGAACTTCTTATAGGTAAAACCATTTAACCACGCTTGCTGACTTTTTCTTCCATTTTTCTTTTTTCTTAGTGTTTTCAAATGTAGTCATCAATACATTATATACAAATTTCATCAGCAGCAGCAATGTTGGAAATACAATTGAAACCATAAACAAATAGATAATAACCAGATGCACTGCTGATATAGCATACTGGACACAGCTTGAACTATATCTGGTTTAGAGTTTCAGGTTCCCTAATGCAGAACTTCTAAAGCCAAATAGAAAAGCCATATAGAAAAACATACTAATTCATTTTATTCATGCTTTGCTGACTATTTAGATTATAAAACTTGAAAGAAATGTATTAGGTTCTGCATCTGTGAAATGATTCTGATCAACTATAAGGACCTTGAAAAATTGGAAGCGATAGTTTACCACAGATAAAACAGAAATGAAGAAAAAATGTGGATTAAATTATTGCCTTATAATTGTAATAAGAAAACAAAGAGAACATTCTCCTTAAAGTTTACAAATAAAGCATCTTGAAAGTATTAGAAGGAAAATATGATTATAAAAGTAAACTATTGGATAATAGTTTAGAAAAAATAGAGAAGTGAGCTATTATGTAATCAATAAATAAAGAGAACAGAAAATAAAGTATACAAGACAAGTAATTGATATTCGTTATAAGTTAACACCATCAAGCAGGAAAAAGAACATTTAGTTTTGTAGCTCAGAAACAAACAGAAAGAAATCAAGGATTGAACATGAATCAAAGCAACAAAACAAAAGAGACTATGTATAGAAAAAAATAAATAGTGGTTTGTTCAATAAGTGGATTCTGCAAAATTGCTGATTGATTGTAAACAACATGAAAGAATAATTACTGTGACCCACTGCGGCTAAGCAATTATGCAATCTGAATTTTATGAATAATCCAAAAATAGTGAAATCTGGTGGAAATGATGCTATCATTTTCTTAACATCCATCTAGAATACCAACAATAATTGTAAAGAAAAAAGAAATTACTGCAGATATTTAAATACCTAAGAAAAAGCAAACCTAATCAATGGTTATTTCAGGAACAAATGTTATTATGACTTAAAAACTATATATGAGGTACAATTATTTCTAAAATAGTTGTTGCAGTAAGAACAAAATTAATTTTGTATTGGTTATTTGAAGTCAATGAAGTCTTCTTAATGGACAAGAATTATTGATGAAGTCTTCTTGGCAGCAGCCAGTGAAAACAACTTGATTCAGTACTTCATATTCTAAGTGAGGATATTCCGTTAATTTCAACAAGACTTATTTTTTTATTGTACATGCATTTTTGTTGTTAGTTGCGAAGTCGTGTCCGACCCATCGCGACCCTATGGACAAAGTTCCTCCAGGCTTTCCTGTCCTCTACCATCTTCTGGAGTCCATTTAAGCTCACGCCTACTGCTTCAGTGACTCCATCCAGCCACCTCATTCTCTGTCGTCCACTTCTTCTCTTGCCCTCAATCTTTTCCAGCATTAGGCTCTTCTCCAGTGAGTCCTTCCTTCTCATTAGGTGGCCAAAGTATTTGAGTTTTAGCTTCAGGATCTGGCCTTCTAAAGAGCAGTCAGGGTTGATCTCCTCTAGGACTGACCAGTTTGATCGCCTTGCAGTCCATGGGACTCGCAGGAGTCTTCTCCAGCACCATAGTTCAAAGGCTTCAATTCTTTGGCGCTCAGCCTTTTTTATGGTCCAAATTTCACTGCCATACATTGCAAGTACATGCATACAGTATAGATAATATGCTTGGGAATTTTTGATAAAAATATGATTTTTTTGGAATTTAATGCCTTATAACCCTGAACTAATGTACTGAAACTTTTATGAGGAACAGTGGGTATTTTTTAAGCTATCCTTTATCTTCTAATTTAATAAGATTAGACTGCTTTGCCAAATATAAGAATCTGCATTCTGCCACCTGGGTGAATTGATCAGATATTAAGGAGATTAAGATAATATTACAGAGTCCACAAGAAAGAATTGAAAGAATTGAACTGAAAGCATTAGAGGAAGAGAACAGCATTTCAAGTGATTATGAGAACAACACACACACACAAAAGCCAGAAAAAAGATTATCAAATAAAGTTTTGTGTTGGAATATTAAACTTTAACTGTCTAAAAATATGACCATCCTTATTATAACATGTGATGGGGGGGAGAGGGGGCAAGATTTCTGTTTATTTATCTGTTTGCTGCATATTAATTTGTATTTGTTATAATTTGTATTAATGCTTAGTATTAAATCAAGTTAGAGACAAAAACATTCACAATCATCCCTTCTGAGATTGTATATAAACTGGTTAAATTATTTTGATAATTAAAATACAGTCCCATCATTTTCTTTACCACCATTTATCACATTCCTGATAATAAAATTACAGTATGATAATTTGTAATTGTAATGTTTCATGATTCTCATACAGTTCAACAAAAAATGAAAGAAGTGTCATTCTCTTATTGCTTGCTTTAGACTGAGACTGAAATTTACATTTTTCTACATTATATTATAGTTAATTATATAGAGAGTTTGGATTATTACAAAGGATGAAATCTTCCAATCTCACTAACCATGGCCAACCATGCTTAGGCTACAAAGTTTATGCCCTAAATCCAGACTGAATCTAGCTTCATGAATAATTCTCTGAAAAAGTTCTACAAATATTTAGATCAGTATTAGAAGTGATGAGTAGCTCACTGTATATAATTTAAGAATTATCTTTCCTCACAATAGATGAAAATCCAATATAACTAAACTGGATAAATGCAACATATCTTTCAATATATTTTGTAGTTACATATTTTGCTATTGGACTATATATACTATTTTAGCATTCCGTATTTGTTCTCTTAATACTGGGCTAGCTAGAACATGTAAAGGAGGAACCAAATCAATTGTATTTATGAACATGAAAGCACAACATGGTGTTAATTACTGTATACTTTAATTTAATTTAATGCATTCTTCAGGGCTATAGATATTTCTAAATATTCAATTCTATTAAAACAGACAAACTGCTATATATGTGTATACAGTTGCAAGAAAAAGTATGTGAACCCTTTGGGATTATGTGGTTTTTTGCATGAATTGGCCATAAAATGCGCTCTAAACGTCATGTAAGTCACAACAATAGAAAAACACAGTCTCCTTAAAATAATAGTACACAAACATTAGCTGTTGTCATGTTTTAATTGAAGATAAGATGGAAACATTCACAGTGCAGGATGGAAAAAGTATGTGAACCTTTGGACTTAATAACTGGTTGACTCTCCTTTGGCAGCAATAACCTCAACCAAACGTTTCCTGTAGTTGCAGATCAGACCTGCACAATGATCTGGAGTAATTTTGGACCACTCCTCTGCACAAAATTGTTTCAGTGTAGCAATATTCTTGGGATGTCTGGTGTGAATCGCTCTCTTAAGGTCATGCCACAGCATTTCAATCGGGTTGAGGTCAGGACTCTTGACTGGGCCACTCCAGAAGGCATATTCTGTTCCGTTGAAGCCATTGTTTTGTTGAATTACTTGTATGCTTTGGTTCATTGTCCTGTTGCATCACCCATCCTCTGCGGAGCTTCAGTTGGCGGACAGATGGTCGTACGTTTTCCTGCAAAATGTCCTGATAAACTCTGGAATTCATTTTCCCATCAATGACAACAATCCGTCCAGGCCCTGAGGCAGCAAAGCAGCCCCAAACCATGATGCTCCCTCCGCCATGTTTTACAGTGGGGATGAGGTTTTGATGTTGGTGTGCTGTGCCATTTTTTCTCCACACATAGTGTTGTATGTTTTTCCCAAACAACTCAATTTTGGTTCCATCTGTCCACAGAATATTTTGCCAATAGTGCTGTGGAACATCCAGGTGCTCTTTTGCAAACTTCAAATGTGGACAGATGGAACCAAAATTGAGTTGTTTGGGAAAAACATACAACACTATGTGTGGAGAAAAAATGGCACAGCACAGCAACATCAAAACCTCATCCCCACTGTAAAACATGGCGGAGGGAGCATCATGGTTTGGGGCTGCTTTGCTGCCTCAGGGCCTGGACGGATTGTTGTCATTGATGGGAAAATGAATTCCAGAGTTTATCAGGACATTTTGCAGGAAAACGTACGACCATCTGTCCGCCAACTGAAGCTCCGCAGAGGATGGGTGATGCAACAGGACAATGAACCAAAGCATACAAGTAATTCAACAAAACAATGGCTTCAACGGAACAGAATATGCCTTCTGGAGTGGCCCAGTCAAGAGTCCTGACCTCAACCCGATTGAAATGCTGTGGCATGACCTTAAGAGAGCGATTCACACCAGACATCCCAAGAATATTGCTACACTGAAACAATTTTGTGCAGAGGAGTGGTCCAAAATTACTCCAGATCATTGTGCAGGTCTGATCTGCAACTACAGGAAACGTTTGGTTGAGGTTATTGCTGCCAAAGGAGGGTCAGCCAGTTATTAAGTCCAAAGGTTCACATACTTTTTCCACCCTGCACTGTGAATGTTTCCATCTTATCTTCAATTAAAACATGACAACAGCTAATGTTTGTGTAGTATTATTTTAAGCAGACTGTGTTTTTCTATTGTTGTGACTTACATGACGTTTAGAGCGCATTTTATGGCCAATTCATGCAAAAAACCACATAATCCCAAAGGGTTCACATACTTTTTCTTGCAACTGTATATATATATATATATATATATATATATATATATATATATATATATATATATATATATATATATATATATATATATATATATATATATTTCAAATGTTAACTATTTAGATTACCTTGCTAGGCCCCAAACATGGGGCAAATCTTTATTTCCTGTTTTCAGCCTATCTTGAAGGCTATCGAACAGGCAGTAGTCACACCGGACAATTCATATATTTGTGTAAATTACTAACAAAGAATTAAAGGGAAACTGAGATGCATTTCTGACTTCTTAGTCGTCATCAGCCAGCTATACCCTTCTGAGATTCGAACCAGGGCTGATTGCATATGAGGCAGTGTTATTTGCCTCTAAGCCACAAGGTCTCTCTCGCTCTGTTAGCTTTTTTTTTTTTTTTTCTGCAAGGGAAGATATGTTTCAAATGTTAACTATTTAGATTACCTTGCTAGGCCCCAAACATGGGGCAAATCTTTATTTCCTGTTTTCAGCCTATCTTGAAGGCTATCGAACAGGCAGTAGTCACACCGGACAATTCATATATTTGTGTAAATTACTAACAAAGAATTAAAGGGAAACTGAGATGCATTTCTGACTTCTTAGTCGTCATCAGCCAGCTATACCCTTCTGAGATTCGAACCAGGGCTGATTGCATATGAGGCAGTGTTATTTGCCTCTAAGCCACAAGGTCTCTCTCGCTCTGTTAGCTTTTTTTTTTTTTCTGCAAGGGAAGATATGTTTCAAATGTTAACTATTTAGATTACCTTGCTAGGCCCCAAACATGGGGCAAATCTTTATTTCCTGTTTTCAGCCTATCTTGAAGGCTATCGAACAGGCAGTAGTCACACCGGACAATTCATATATTTGTGTAAATTACTAACAAAGAATTAAAGGGAAACTGAGATGCATTCAGCCCTGGTTCAAATCTCAGAAGGGTATAGCTGGCTGATGACGACTAAGAAGTCAGAAATGCATCTCAGTTTCCCTTTAATTCTTTGTTAGTAATTTACACAAATATATGAATTGTCCGGTGTGACTACTGCCTGTTCGATAGCCTTCAAGATAGGCTGAAAACAGGAAATAAAGATTTGCCCCATGTTTGGGGCCTAGCAAGGTAATCTAAATAGTTAACATTTGAAACATATCTTCCCTTGCAGAAAAAAAAAAAAAGCTAACAGAGCGAGAGAGACCTTGTGGCTTAGAGGCAAATAACACTGCCTCATATGCAATCAGCCCTGGTTCGAATCTCAGAAGGGTATAGCTGGCTGATGACGACTAAGAAGTCAGAAATGCATCTCAGTTTCCCTTTAATTCTTTGTTAGTAATTTACACAAATATATGAATTGTCCGGTGTGACTACTGCCTGTTCGATAGCCTTCAAGATAGGCTGAAAACAGGAAATAAAGATTTGCCCCATGTTTGGGGCCTAGCAAGGTAATCTAAATAGTTAACATTTGAAACATATCTTCCCTTGCAGAAAAAAAAAAAAAAGCTAACAGAGCGAGAGAGACCTTGTGGCTTAGAGGCAAATAACACTGCCTCATATGCAATCAGCCCTGGTTCGAATCTCAGAAGGGTATAGCTGGCTGATGACGACTAAGAAGTCAGAAATGCATCTCAGTTTCCCTTTAATTCTTTGTTAGTAATTTACACAAATATATGAATTGTCCGGTGTGACTACTGCCTGTTCGATAGCCTTCAAGATAGGCTGAAAACAGGAAATAAAGATTTGCCCCATGTTTGGGGCCTAGCAAGGTAATCTAAATAGTTAACATTTGAAACATATCTTCCCTTGCAGAAAAAAAAAAAAAAGCTAACAGAGCGAGAGAGACCTTGTGGCTTAGAGGCAAATAACACTGCCTCATATGCAATCAGCCCTGGTTCGAATCTCAGAAGGGTATAGCTGGCTGATGACGACTAAGGAGTCAGAAATGCATCTCAGTTTCCCTTTAATTCTTTGTTAGTAATTTACACAAATATATGAATTGTCCGGTGTGACTACTGCCTGTTCGATAGCCTTCAAGATAGGCTGAAAACAGGAAATAAAGATTTGCCCCATGTTTGGGGCCTAGCAAGGTAATCTAAATAGTTAACATTTGAAACATATCTTCCCTTGCAGAAAAAAGCTAACAGAGCGAGAGAGACCTTGTGGCTTAGAGGCAAATAACACTGCCTCATATGCAATCAGCCCTGGTTCGAATCTCAGAAGGGTATAGCTGGCTGATGACGACTAAGAAGTCAGAAATGCATCTCAGTTTCCCTTTAATTCTTTGTTAGTAATTTACACAAATATATGAATTGTCCGGTGTGACTACTGCCTGTTCGATAGCCTTCAAGATAGGCTGAAAACAGGAAATAAAGATTTGCCCCATGTTTGGGGCCTAGCAAGGTAATCTAAATAGTTAACATTTGAAACATATCTTCCCTTGCAGAAAAAAAAAAAAGCTAACAGAGCGAGAGAGACCTTGTGGCTTAGAGGCAAATAACACTGCCTCATATGCAATCAGCCCTGGTTCGAATCTCAGAAGGGTATAGCTGGCTGATGACGACTAAGAAGTCAGAAATGCATCTCAGTTTCCCTTTAATTCTTTGTTAGTAATTTACACAAATATATGAATTGTCCGGTGTGACTACTGCCTGTTCGATAGCCTTCAAGATAGGCTGAAAACAGGAAATAAAGATTTGCCCCATGTTTGGGGCCTAGCAAGGTAATCTAAATAGTTAACATTTGAAACATATCTTCCCTTGCAGAAAAAAAAAAAAGCTAACAGAGCGAGAGAGACCTTGTGGCTTAGAGGCAAATAACACTGCCTCATATGCAATCAGCCCTGGTTCGAATCTCAGAAGGGTATAGCTGGCTGATGACGACTAAGAAGTCAGAAATGCATCTCAGTTTCCCTTTAATTCTTTGTTAGTAATTTACACAAATATATGAATTGTCCGGTGTGACTACTGCCTGTTCGATAGCCTTCAAGATAGGCTGAAAACAGGAAATAAAGATTTGCCCCATGTTTGGGGCCTAGCAAGGTAATCTAAATAGTTAACATTTGAAACATATCTTCCCTTGCAGAAAAAAAAAAAGCTAACAGAGCGAGAGAGACCTTGTGGCTTAGAGGCAAATAACACTGCCTCATATGCAATCAGCCCTGGTTCGAATCTCAGAAGGGTATAGCTGGCTGATGACGACTAAGAAGTCAGAAATGCATCTCAGTTTCCCTTTAATTCTTTGTTAGTAATTTACACAAATATATGAATTGTCCGGTGTGACTACTGCCTGTTCGATAGCCTTCAAGATAGGCTGAAAACAGGAAATAAAGATTTGCCCCATGTTTGGGGCCTAGCAAGGTAATCTAAATAGTTAACATTTGAAACATATCTTCCCTTGCAGAAAAAAAAAAAAAAAGCTAACAGAGCGAGAGAGACCTTGTGGCTTAGAGGCAAATAACACTGCCTCATATGCAATCAGCCCTGGTTCGAATCTCAGAAGGGTATAGCTGGCTGATGACGACTAAGAAGTCAGAAATGCATCTCAGTTTCCCTTTAATTCTTTGTTAGTAATTTACACAAATATATGAATTGTCCGGTGTGACTACTGCCTGTTCGATAGCCTTCAAGATAGGCTGAAAACAGGAAATAAAGATTTGCCCCATGTTTGGGGCCTAGCAAGGTAATCTAAATAGTTAACATTTGAAACATATCTTCCCTTGCAGAAAAAAAAAAAAAAGCTAACAGAGCGAGAGAGACCTTGTGGCTTAGAGGCAAATAACACTGCCTCATATGCAATCAGCCCTGGTTCGAATCTCAGAAGGGTATAGCTGGCTGAGGACGACTAAGGAGTCAGAAATGCATCTCAGTTTCCCTTTAATTCTTTGTTTGTAATTTACACAAATATATGAATTGTCCGGTGTGACTACTGCCTGTTCGATAGCCTTCAAGATAGGCTGAAAACAGGAAATAAAGATTTGCCCCATGTTTGGGGCCTAGCAAGGTAATCTAAATAGTTAACATTTGAAACATATCTTCCCTTGCAGAAAAAAGCTAACAGAGCGAGAGAGACCTTGTGGCTTAGAGGCAAATAACACTGCCTCATATGCAATCAGCCCTGGTTCGAATCTCAGAAGGGTATAGCTGGCTGAGGACGACTAAGGAGTCAGAAATGCATCTCAGTTTCCCTTTAATTCTTTGTTAGTAATTTACACAAATATATGAATTGTCCGGTGTGACTACTGCCTGTTCGATAGCCCTCAAGATAGGCTGAAAACAGGAAATAAAGATTTGCCCCATGTTTGGGGCCTAGCAAGGTAATCTAAATAGTTAACATTTGAAACATATCTTCCCTTGCAGAAAAAAGCTAACAGAGCGAGAGAGACCTTGTGGCTTAGAGGCAAATAACACTGCCTCATATGCAATCAGCCCTGGTTCGAATCTCAGAAGGGTATAGCTGGCTGAGGACGACTAAGGAGTCAGAAATGCATCTCAGTTTCCCTTTAATTCTTTGTTTGTAATTTACACAAATATATGAATTGTCCGGTGTGACTACTGCCTGTTCGATAGCCTTCAAGATAGGCTGAAAACAGGAAATAAAGATTTGCCCCATGTTTGGGGCCTAGCAAGGTAATCTAAATAGTTAACATTTGAAACATATCTTCCCTTGCAGAAAAAAGCTAACAGAGCGAGAGAGACCTTGTGGCTTAGAGGCAAATAACACTGCCTCATATGCAATCAGCCCTGGTTCGAATCTCAGAAGGGTATAGCTGGCTGAGGACGACTAAGGAGTCAGAAATGCATCTCAGTTTCCCTTTAATTCTTTGTTAGTAATTTACACAAAGATATGAATTGTCCGGTGTGACTACTGCCTGTTCGATAGCCTTCAAGATAGGCTGAAAACAGGAAATAAAGATTTGCCCCATGTTTGGGGCCTAGCAAGGTAATCTAAATAGTTAACATTTGAAACATATCTTCCCTTGCAGAAAAAAGCTAGCAGAGCGAGAGAGACCTTGTGGCTTAGAGGCAAATAACACTGCCTCATATGCAATCAGCCCTGGTTCGAATCTCAGAAGGGTATAGCTGGCTGAGGACGACTAAGGAGTCAGAAATGCATCTCAGTTTCCCTTTAATTCTTTGTTAGTAATTTACACAAATATATGAATTGTCCGGTGTGACTACTGCCTGTTCGATAGCCTTCAAGATAGGCTGAAAACAGGAAATAAAGATTTGCCCCATGTTTGGGGCCTAGCAAGGTAATCTAAATAGTTAACATTTGAAACATATCTTCCCTTGCAGAAAAAAGCTAACAGAGCGAGAGAGACCTTGTGGCTTAGAGGCAAATAACACTGCCTCATATGCAATCAGCCCTGGTTCGAATCTCAGAAGGGTATAGCTGGCTGAGGACGACTAAGGAGTCAGAAATGCATCTCAGTTTCCCTTTAATTCTTTGTTAGTAATTTACACAAAGATATGAATTGTCCGGTGTGACTACTGCCTGTTCGATAGCCTTCAAGATAGGCTGAAAACAGGAAATAAAGATTTGCCCCATGTTTGGGGCCTAGCAAGGTAATCTAAATAGTTAACATTTGAAACATATCTTCCCTTGCAGAAAAAAGCTAACAGAGCGAGAGAGACCTTGTGGCTTAGAGGCAAATAACACTGCCTCATATGCAATCAGCCCTGGTTCGAATCTCAGAAGGGTATAGCTGGCTGAGGACGACTAAGGAGTCAGAAATGCATCTCAGTTTCCCTTTAATTCTTTGTTAGTAATTTACACAAAGATATGAATTGTCCGGTGTGACTACTGCCTGTTCGATAGCCTTCAAGATAGGCTGAAAACAGGAAATAAAGATTTGCCCCATGTTTGGGGCCTAGCAAGGTAATCTAAATAGTTAACATTTGAAACATATCTTCCCTTGCAGAAAAAAGCTAACAGAGCGAGAGAGACCTTGTGGCTTAGAGGCAAATAACACTGCCTCATATGCAATCAGCCCTGGTTCGAATCTCAGAAGGGTATAGCTGGCTGAGGACGACTAAGGAGTCAGAAATGCATCTCAGTTTCCCTTTAATTCTTTGTTAGTAATTTACACAAATATATGAATTGTCCGGTGTGACTACTGCCTGTTCGATAGCCTTCAAGATAGGCTGAAAACAGGAAATAAAGATTTGCCCCATGTTTGGGGCCTAGCAAGGTAATCTAAATAGTTAACATTTGAAACATATCTTCCCTTGCAGAAAAAAGCTAACAGAGCGAGAGAGACCTTGTGGCTTAGAGGCAAATAACACTGCCTCATATGCAATCAGCCCTGGTTCGAATCTCAGAAGGGTATAGCTGGCTGAGGGCGACTAAGGAGTCAGAAATGCATCTCAGTTTCCCTTTAATTCTTTGTTAGTAATTTACACAAAGATATGAATTGTCCGGTGTGACTACTGCCTGTTCGATAGCCTTCAAGATAGGCTGAAAACAGGAAATAAAGATTTGCCCCATGTTTGGGGCCTAGCAAGGTAATCTAAATAGTTAACATTTGAAACATATCTTCCCTTGCAGAAAAAAGCTAACAGAGCGAGAGAGACCTTGTGGCTTAGAGGCAAATAACACTGCCTCATATGCAATCAGCCCTGGTTCGAATCTCAGAAGGGTATAGCTGGCTGAGGACGACTAAGGAGTCAGAAATGCATCTCAGTTTCAATTTAATTCTTTGTTAGTAATTTACACAAAGATATGAATTGTCCGGTGTGACTACTGCCTGTTCGATAGCCTTCAAGATAGGCTGAAAACAGGAAATAAAGATTTGCCCCATGTTTGGGGCCTAGCAAGGTAATCTAAATAGTTAACATTTGAAACATATCTTCCCTTGCAGAAAAAAGCTAACAGAGCGAGAGAGACCTTGTGGCTTAGAGGCAAATAACACTGCCTCATATGCAATCAGCCCTGGTTCGAATCTCAGAAGGGTATAGCTGGCTGAGGACGACTAAGGAGTCAGAAATGCATCTCAGTTTCCCTTTAATTCTTTGTTAGTAATTTACACAAAGATATGAATTGTCCGGTGTGACTACTGCCTGTTCGATAGCCTTCAAGATAGGCTGAAAACAGGAAATAAAGATTTGCCCCATGTTTGGGGCCTAGCAAGGTAATCTAAATAGTTAACATTTGAAACATATCTTCCCTTGCAGAAAAAAGCTAACAGAGCGAGAGAGACCTTGTGGCTTAGAGGCAAATAACACTGCCTCATATGCAATCAGCCCTGGTTCGAATCTCAGAAGGGTATAGCTGGCTGAGGACGACTAAGGAGTCAGAAATGCATCTCAGTTTCCCTTTAATTCTTTGTTAGTAATTTACACAAATATATGAATTGTCCGGTGTGACTACTGCCTGTTCGATAGCCTTCAAGATAGGCTGAAAACAGGAAATAAAGATTTGCCCCATGTTTGGGGCCTAGCAAGGTAATCTAAATAGTTAACATTTGAAACATATCTTCCCTTGCAGAAAAAAGCTAACAGAGCGAGAGAGACCTTGTGGCTTAGAGGCAAATAACACTGCCTCATATGCAATCAGCCCTGGTTCGAATCTCAGAAGGGTATAGCTGGCTGAGGACGACTAAGGAGTCAGAAATGCATCTCAGTTTCCCTTTAATTCTTTGTTAGTAATTTACACAAATATATGAATTGTCCGGTGTGACTACTGCCTGTTCGATAGCCTTCAAGATAGGCTGAAAACAGGAAATAAAGATTTGCCCCATGTTTGGGGCCTAGCAAGGTAATCTAAATAGTTAACATTTGAAACATATCTTCCCTTGCAGAAAAAAGCTAACAGAGCGAGAGAGACCTTGTGGCTTAGAGGCAAATAACACTGCCTCATATGCAATCAGCCCTGGTTCGAATCTCAGAAGGGTATAGCTGGCTGAGGACGACTAAGGAGTCAGAAATGCATCTCAGTTTCCCTTTAATTCTTTGTTAGTAATTTACACAAATATATGAATTGTCCGGTGTGACTACTGCCTGTTCGATAGCCTTCAAGATAGGCTGAAAACAGGAAATAAAGATTTGCCCCATGTTTGGGGCCTAGCAAGGTAATCTAAATAGTTAACATTTGAAACATATCTTCCCTTGCAGAAAAAAGCTAACAGAGCGAGAGAGACCTTGTGGCTTAGAGGCAAATAACACTGCCTCATATGCAATCAGCCCTGGTTCGAATCTCAGAAGGGTATAGCTGGCTGAGGACGACTAAGGAGTCAGAAATGCATCTCAGTTTCCCTTTAATTCTTTGTTAGTAATTTACACAAATATATGAATTGTCCGGTGTGACTACTGCCTGTTCGATAGCCTTCAAGATAGGCTGAAAACAGGAAATAAAGATTTGCCCCATGTTTGGGGCCTAGCAAGGTAATCTAAATAGTTAACATTTGAAACATATCTTCCCTTGCAGAAAAAAGCTAACAGAGCGAGAGAGACCTTGTGGCTTAGAGGCAAATAACACTGCCTCATATGCAATCAGCCCTGGTTCGAATCTCAGAAGGGTATAGCTGGCTGAGGACGACTAAGGAGTCAGAAATGCATCTCAGTTTCCCTTTAATTCTTTGTTAGTAATTTACACAAATATATGAATTGTCCGGTGTGACTACTGCCTGTTCGATAGCCCTCAAGATAGGCTGAAAACAGGAAATAAAGATTTGCCCCATGTTTGGGGCCTAGCAAGGTAATCTAAATAGTTAACATTTGAAACATATCTTCCCTTGCAGAAAAAAGCTAACAGAGCGAGAGAGACCTTGTGGCTTAGAGGCAAATAACACTGCCTCATATGCAATCAGCCCTGGTTCGAATCTCAGAAGGGTATAGCTGGCTGAGGACGACTAAGGAGTCAGAAATGCATCTCAGTTTCCCTTTAATTCTTTGTTAGTAATTTACACAAATATATGAATTGTCCGGTGTGACTACTGCCTGTTCGATAGCCTTCAAGATAGGCTGAAAACAGGAAATAAAGATTTGCCCCATGTTTGGGGCCTAGCAAGGTAATCTAAATAGTTAACATTTGAAACATATCTTCCCTTGCAGAAAAAAGCTAACAGAGCGAGAGAGACCTTGTGGCTTAGAGGCAAATAACACTGCCTCATATGCAATCAGCCCTGGTTCGAATCTCAGAAGGGTATAGCTGGCTGAGGACGACTAAGGAGTCAGAAATGCATCTCAGTTTCCCTTTAATTCTTTGTTAGTAATTTACACAAAGATATGAATTGTCCGGTGTGACTACTGCCTGTTCGATAGCCTTCAAGATAGGCTGAAAACAGGAAATAAAGATTTGCCCCATGTTTGGGGCCTAGCAAGGTAATCTAAATAGTTAACATTTGAAACATATCTTCCCTTGCAGAAAAAAGCTAACAGAGCGAGAGAGACCTTGTGGCTTAGAGGCAAATAACACTGCCTCATATGCAATCAGCCCTGGTTCGAATCTCAGAAGGGTATAGCTGGCTGAGGACGACTAAGGAGTCAGAAATGCATCTCAGTTTCCCTTTAATTCTTTGTTAGTAATTTACACAAAGATATGAATTGTCCGGTGTGACTACTGCCTGTTCGATAGCCTTCAAGATAGGCTGAAAACAGGAAATAAAGATTTGCCCCATGTTTGGGGCCTAGCAAGGTAATCTAAATAGTTAACATTTGAAACATATCTTCCCTTGCAGAAAAAAGCTAACAGAGCGAGAGAGACCTTGTGGCTTAGAGGCAAATAACACTGCCTCATATGCAATCAGCCCTGGTTCGAATCTCAGAAGGGTATAGCTGGCTGAGGACGACTAAGGAGTCAGAAATGCATCTCAGTTTCCCTTTAATTCTTTGTTAGTAATTTACACAAAGATATGAATTGTCCGGTGTGACTACTGCCCGTTCGATAGCCTTCAAGATAGGCTGAAAACAGGAAATAAAGATTTGCCCCATGTTTGGGGCCTAGCAAGGTAATCTAAATAGTTAACATTTGAAACATATCTTCCCTTGCAGAAAAAAGCTAACAGAGCGAGAGAGACCTTGTGGCTTAGAGGCAAATAACACTGCCTCATATGCAATCAGCCCTGGTTCGAATCTCAGAAGGGTATAGCTGGCTGAGGACGACTAAGGAGTCAGAAATGCATCTCAGTTTCCCTTTAATTCTTTGTTAGTAATTTACACAAATATATGAATTGTCCGGTGTGACTACTGCCTGTTCGATAGCCTTCAAGATAGGCTGAAAACAGGAAATAAAGATTTGCCCCATGTTTGGGGCCTAGCAAGGTAATCTAAATAGTTAACATTTGAAACATATCTTCCCTTGCAGAAAAAAGCTAACAGAGCGAGAGAGACCTTGTGGCTTAGAGGCAAATAACACTGCCTCATATGCAATCAGCCCTGGTTCGAATCTCAGAAGGGTATAGCTGGCTGAGGACGACTAAGGAGTCAGAAATGCATCTCAGTTTCCCTTTAATTCTTTGTTAGTAATTTACACACACACACACACACACACACACACACACACACACACACACACACACATATATATATATATATATATATATATATATATATATATATATATATATATATGTAGATCTAGAGTCTCGGGTTTCTTCCCGCATTCCTTTCATCTTCAGAAAGTTGTGGCGACGTTTCGACGAAATCTCATCCGTCATCTTCAGGCTGGAGTGTTCTTCTTGCTGCTTCCAGGAGCAATGCGTGATCTGGCTGTTCCTTTCCTTCCAACTGCCGGTGGGGCTGTGTTCTGACTGGGTGGAGGCGTGGCTGTCTTCTGATTGGGTGGATGCGTGGTTGTCTTCTGATTGGTTGGAGGCGTGGCTGTCTTCTGATTGGGTGGGGTGTGTTCTGAATGGGTGGGGTTTTTTGTTGTGTTGTAATATCCTGAGTGTTGTGATTTGGTGTCCTGAGGAGTGGGCTGTGTAGTGGCCTCCAGAGCTTTGGTTTGGCTCCGAGTTCGAGGACCTGCTATGTATCTCTGGTATGGGTCAGTCAGGTTCGTGTGTGCGTTCTTCTGCTTGGGTGATGGCACTTTTGCTTGACTTGTTCTGTCTTCTGTGTGGGAGAGTTTTTGTTCTGGGTGTGGATGAGTCTTGCTGGGGCTGGTGGCATTTGGGGTTGTTTGCTGGTTTTTTAAATCCTTGTTTGCTGAAATTCGTTTCTCTATCAATGCTGGTTTCCAAATGGCAGGTAAGCGGGAGGTGTTGTCTCGCTTGTTCATACTGTCTGGGTGTTTTTCTATTTCAATGGCTTCTCTGATTATTCTGCTATTGAGATGTTCTATTTTGGCGATTGTTTTTGTACCTTCAAAGTTGATGTTGTGTCCCGTAGTGTTTATGTGTTGTACTAGTGATGATGTGTGTTCTTTCTTCTGTACTAAGTTCTTATGTTCTTCTACACGTACCTCTATTCTTCTGTTAGTCTGTCCGATGTATGTTGCTGGACAGGAGGCGCATGGGATTTGGTATATGCCCTGGTTTTCTAGTTCTATTTTGTCTTTGGGATTTCTCAGGATGGTTGATATCTTTCTGTCAGTGTTAAATGCGGTTTTGATGTTATGTTTGCGTAGTACTTTACTGATTTTGTCGGTTGTTCCTTTTATGTAGGGCAAGATGGCTCGTCCGTTGTTCTGTTCTTCTTCTTGGATGTTTTTCTGTTTCGGAGTCCCCTGCTGGATCATATTGGTGATTTTGTTTTTTTGGAACTTGTTTGCTGTCAGTATGTCTGTCAGGGTGTGTAGTTCTGTTTGTATATGTGTTTCATCTGCAAGGCGTCTGGTTCTTGTTATTAGTGTTTTGGCTACTGAATTTATTTGTGCTGGGTGATGATGTGATTGCGCATTGAGGTAACGGTTGGTGTGTGTTTTCTTTCGGTAGACTGTGTGTCCTAGGGTGCCGTTTCGTTTTTTGTATATAAGTACATCCAGGAAAGGTAACTGGTTGTTTGTTTCAATCTCCATGGTGAATTTTATTTTGGGATGTAGGCTGTTCAGGTGTGTTAGGAAGTTTTCTAGCTCCTTTCTTCCGTGGGGCCAGATCACGAAGGTGTCATCCACATATCTGAGCCACAGTTTTGGTTTGTTTATAGTCTTTTCCAGAGCGTTAGTTTCAAATTCTTCCATGAAAAGGTTGGCGATAACTGGTGATAGAGGGGATCCCATTGGTGCGCCTTCTATTTGTTTGTATCTCTGGCCTCTGTGTATGAAGTATGTGTTTGATAAGCAGTGTTCTGCTAGTTCTATAATATGGTTTGGTGGTTGGTATTTGCTTCTTATTGTTGATAGAGCTTCTTGGACTGGCACCTGGGTGAATAGCGATACCACATCGAAGCTGACTAGCAAGTCTTTTTGGTCTATCTGTAGATTTTTCACTAATTCTATAAAGTGGTATGAGTTTTGGACATATGAAGCTGCCATTTCTGCTTGAGGTTGTAATTGTTTTGCTAGGTATTTAGCTAAGTTTTGTAGTGGTGAGCCTATAGAACTTACTATGGGTCTTAGTGGGATTCCATCTTTGTGTATTTTGGGGAGGCCATATAGTTTTGGGCATCTGGATGACTTCTCCCTAGGAATGATTGTTTGTTGGATTTCTTGGCTTATAGAAGTTGATTTTATCTTTTTCTTGGTGGTCTTTTCTAGATAGGTTGTGGGATCTGTATATATAGGTTTGTATGTAGTTTCTTTGAGTAAGTTGGACAGTTTCTCTTCATAGTCTGATGTGTCCATTACCACTGTAGCATTGCCTTTATCTGCTGGTAGTATGATTATGCTGTTGTCTTTTCTTAGGTTTTGCAATGCTACTTGTTCTTCTTTTGTTAGGTTGCTTTTGGGTGGTTTGCTTGTGCATAGGATGTGGGTGACTTCATGTCTGACTTGGTCTGCTTCATCTGCATTGAGTTTAGTTAAGCTGGTTTCAACTCCACATATGATGGTTTCTGTGGGAATTTTCTTTGGTGCAACAGCGAAGTTGAAACCTTTTGCTAGGACGTTTGTTTCTGCTGTTGTTAGTCTTCTGTGGGAGATGTTATGCACTACTTGTTGTAGATGTTGTTGTGATGTGGTTGTTTGGTTGTTGTAGTTCTCTAATTGTTTGAGTTTCTTTGAATGTCTGTTGTTTTTATAGATGGTGTCTGTTTCTGCTCTCCAAACCGCCAGTTGTTTCACTTTGTCCCATAGTATCGGGTGAATAATGTTGCTGAGTTTGAGATGTAATGTTAGTAGGTCCTTGTTTGTTTGGTCTAATTGAAATCTTTTATTGTGGAGTTCATTTCTTAGTAATGCCATTTCTGTTCTTCTTAGAATGCGTTTGGTTGAAGTGGTATTGATGTGGAATTTCAATTTGAAACAATTTGGTCTTATATTTTGGTCTCGACATTGGCATAGGAAAGGTATGTCACTTAGTATTCTTGCTCTTCGTACTTCTGACTTTTCGTAAGTCCTGGTTAGTTGGTAGATGTCCTCCCCGTAGAGGTATGATATTTGTTTTCGTAGATTCTCGCGGGTGTCTGTATGTGTAGATCTAGAGTCTCAGGTTTCTTCCCGCATTCCTTTCATCTTCAGAAAGTTGTGGCGACGTTTCGACGAAATCTCATCCGTCATCTTCAGGCTGGAGTGTTCTTCTTGCTGCTTCCAGGAGCAATGCGTGATCTGGCTGTTCCTTTCCTTCCAACTGCCGGTGGGGCTGTGTTCTGACTGGGTGGAGGCGTGGCTGTCTTCTGATTGGGTGGATGCGTGGTTGTCTTCTGATTGGTTGGAGGCGTGGCTGTCTTCTGATTGGGTGGGGTGTGTTCTGAATGGGTGGGGTTTTTTGTTGTGTTGTAATATCCTGAGTGTTGTGATTTGGTGTCCTGAGGAGTGGGCTGTGTAGTGGCCTCCAGAGCTTTGGTTTGGCTCCGAGTTCGAGGACCTGCTATGTATCTCTGGTATGGGTCAGTCAGGTTCGTGTGTGCGTTCTTCTGCTTGGGTGATGGCACTTTTGCTTGACTTGTTCTGTCTTCTGTGTGGGAGAGTTTTTGTTCTGGGTGTGGATGAGTCTTGCTGGGGCTGGTGGCATTTGGGGTTGTTTGCTGGTTTTTTAAATCCTTGTTTGCTGAAATTCGTTTCTCTATCAATGCTGGTTTCCAAATGGCAGGTAAGCGGGAGGTGTCGTCTCGCTTGTTCATACTGTCTGGGTGTTTTTCTATTTCAATGGCTTCTCTGATTATTCTGCTATTGAGATGTTCTATTTTGGCGATTGTTTTTGTACCTTCAAAGTTGATGTTGTGTCCCGTAGTGTTTATGTGTTGTACTAGTGATGATGTGTGTTCTTTCTTCTGTACTAAGTTCTTATGTTCTTCTACACGTACCTCTATTCTTCTGTTAGTCTGTCCGATGTATGTTGCTGGACAGGAGGCGCATGGGATTTGGTATATGCCCTGGTTTTCTAGTTCTATTTTGTCTTTGGGATTTCTCAGGATGGTTGATATCTTTCTGTCAGTGTTAAATGCGGTTTTGATGTTATGTTTGCGTAGTACTTTACTGATTTTGTCGGTTGTTCCTTTTATGTAGGGCAAGATGGCTCGTCCGTTGTTCTGTTCTTCTTCTTGGATGTTTTTCTGTTTCGGAGTCCCCTGCTGGATCATATTGGTGATTTTGTTTTTTTGGAACTTGTTTGCTGTCAGTATGTCTGTCAGGGTGTGTAGTTCTGTTTGTATATGTGTTTCATCTGCAAGGCGTCTGGTTCTTGTTATTAGTGTTTTGGCTACTGAATTTATTTGTGCTGGGTGATGATGTGATTGCGCATTGAGGTAACGGTTGGTGTGTGTTTTCTTTCGGTAGACTGTGTGTCCTAGGGTGCCGTTTCGTTTTTTGTATATAAGTACATCCAGGAAAGGTAACTGGTTGTTTGTTTCAATCTCCATGGTGAATTTTATTTTGGGATGTAGGCTGTTCAGGTGTGTTAGGAAGTTTTCTAGCTCCTTTCTTCCGTGGGGCCAGATCACGAAGGTGTCATCCACATATCTGAGCCACAGTTTTGGTTTGTTTATAGTCTTTTCCAGAGCGTTAGTTTCAAATTCTTCCATGAAAAGGTTGGCGATAACTGGTGATAGAGGGGATCCCATTGGTGCGCCTTCTATTTGTTTGTATCTCTGGCCTCTGTGTATGAAGTATGTGTTTGATAAGCAGTGTTCTGCTAGTTCTATAATATGGTTTGGTGGTTGGTATTTGCTTCTTATTGTTGATAGAGCTTCTTGGACTGGCACCTGGGTGAATAGCGATACCACATCGAAGCTGACTAGCAAGTCTTTTTGGTCTATCTGTAGATTTTTCACTAATTCTATAAAGTGGTATGAGTTTTGGACATATGAAGCTGCCATTTCTGCTTGAGGTTGTAATTGTTTTGCTAGGTATTTAGCTAAGTTTTGTAGTGGTGAGCCTATAGAACTTACTATGGGTCTTAGTGGGATTCCATCTTTGTGTATTTTGGGGAGGCCATATAGTTTTGGGCATCTGGATGACTTCTCCCTAGGAATGATTGTTTGTTGGATTTCTTGGCTTATAGAAGTTGATTTTATCTTTTTCTTGGTGGTCTTTTCTAGATAGGTTGTGGGATCTGTATATATAGGTTTGTATGTAGTTTCTTTGAGTAAGTTGGACAGTTTCTCTTCATAGTCTGATGTGTCCATTACCACTGTAGCATTGCCTTTATCTGCTGGTAGTATGATTATGCTGTTGTCTTTTCTTAGGTTTTGCAATGCTACTTGTTCTTCTTTTGTTAGGTTGCTTTTGGGTGGTTTGCTTGTGCATAGGATGTGGGTGACTTCATGTCTGACTTGGTCTGCTTCATCTGCATTGAGTTTAGTTAAGCTGGTTTCAACTCCACATATGATGGTTTCTGTGGGAATTTTCTTTGGTGCAACAGCGAAGTTGAAACCTTTTGCTAGGACGTTTGTTTCTGCTGTTGTTAGTCTTCTGTGGGAGATGTTATGCACTACTTGTTGTAGATGTTGTTGTGATGTGGTTGTTTGGTTGTTGTAGTTCTCTAATTGTTTGAGTTTCTTTGAATGTCTGTTGTTTTTAT